>NC_064634.1:193279038-193582068 GCF_023864275.1 Schistocerca cancellata
AGCAGTGTGTTCTCTATTGTAGTAGTTGTCCTATTAGTCTATAAAATAAAATAACAAATAGGTCCTTACTTGCATCAGTGCTGAAATAGATGCTCCGTCTCTGCCCAACCAAAATTTGGTCTGGGCTGAATCTTGACAGCCCAGGTATCTCAAGTAACTTTATTTCCCCGGGACGTAAGCGACTCATTGATGACAATTCGAGATCTGTGATACTTTTCATACTACCCAAAAGAGCTTTATCTGCATCCACCCAAGTAAAGTTGATGTTGTAGATCTCTACAAAATGAAATACAGGTAAGAATTTGCTCACTAACGTGTTTAAGATATTATGTAAACTTTTATCTACTCACCTGACGTTCTAAACAGTTTATTCAACTCCCTGATGAAATCTTCTCCTCTGCTTTTATCAAGAGTGCTAACAATCGCATTAACATGGAACGAAAGCTTCAAATCGTTAAGCGACGAAATTTCTGTGTACGGTAGGGATTCTCTGTGTACTTCAGTTGTCTTCCACCACAACGGAAATCCAACAACAATTAACATGAAGAAAAATGACAAAGCCGAGTACACCCTGTAAATAGCTAAAACATTGACACTTTCAGTGCTAAAATTCAATTAGTTTTAATGGAGATCAAGCATTGCAATGTTTTTGCATGCCAATATCTTACCGTCATTGTCCTTCTTCTCACTAATTTGGGTGTTTTGGGAGGGTCCTCCGCGGCTTGTTTCGCCTTCCATGCTCGAGACAGTCATAATAATTCAAAAGGGAAGCACTTGACACACTTTAATTTGATGTTGCCCTTAAAAAATATAAACATAACACTGCCATCACCGTTGGCTACTTATTTTCCAACACTTCACAACATTCTATATCTTTCGCAGCTCGCTCAGTTTGTAACCATTACGTTTACTGTTTGCACTTTGTTTATTTACTAACAAAGTTGTTATAATAGTGAAGCTCGGCGCCAAAGAACTACGTTTACCAAAGAGACTCTGTCCAGTTAACACAAAAACAAAAACATATTATATATTTTAAATTGTTATTTTTTTTACCTTCACTTGTGATCGATCCTTTGTATTTTCGGATGATTCGGTCTCTTTGAAAACTTCTGTTTATACTTTATAGTAGTGATGGGCTAAACTGCGATTTTCCGATATCAGTGATTTCTGTGAATGCTACTTTTCAGTATCTGTTATTCTTAACTGTGATTTGTCGCAGTTAAGGAACATAGGTCGTGTATCCCTCCGCCACTGCTACTTCTGCGATTTCTGCTACTTCCGCGATTTCTGCGATTTCTGTGACTTCTGCTACTTCTGCGATTTCTGTGACTTCTGCTACTTCTGCGATTTCTATGATTCCTGCGATTTCTGCGACTTACCACCGTATGAAAAAGTTACATCTGTCAACACAGAAAATTGCATCTCAACAAAACTGTCATTGGCAAGTATGTTTTACGTTTTTTCTTCCGTTGGCTTTAATTTTGTATTAAAGAAACAACTGTGAAAATATTAATAGTGTAATTAATATGTAAGTAGCCGTACAGTACCGTAATAGTTCATATTTAGAAAATGAATTCTAACATATTGTTATGTTCACAGGTACCTGAACTACATTTCAGTCACTCAGTAAAGTGATAACTCAAAATATCATTGTCAACAGATCTGAAGAAATTGCCACTGCGCCTTTAGACCGTTTTCGTCAGACGAGAGGTTAGTTTCTAAGCGTTTCGATGGACTTAATTACTTCAGTGAGATCGTTCTTGCAAATGTGATATTCATTATAGCAAATATTAGCAATCTACTCTGTCAGTTATATTGCTAGTAATTAATGACAGCTAAAATTGTTTAATAATCCTTGTGTTTTTGCAGACACAGTTCTGACTCTGATTACTGGTTGCTGTACGTATCTATCCACATCAAGGCTGTTTTTGAGAGAGACTCGTGAAGATTCAAGACAGCTGTTAGACGATTTGCAGTTTAAAAGTGAAATAATTGTGAAATAAGTGTGTGAATGATTAAACTGTGTTTTATTGAAGTTGTTGTGCGATTTTAAAGGAATACTAAATGTCAAATACAGTGAGTGAATAATAAAAATCTCATTTTCCACATGTTTAAGCCGTCCTATACCCATAATTTTCCGCCACTTACTTATTGGTAAACACTTGTTGGAGAGTGACATGCCGCCCCCCCCCCCCCCTTTCTCCACAACCTTGGTGTGACACTGACCTGTAACATATCCCGAAGCCTACAATATGCATTTTGAGGCTGTTGATATAAAAGTGGGAAGTACAGATCTTCCAGTTAAATCAGGAATATCTTAAGTGCATTACTTGAAAGTAACACAGGAAAAGCTTACTTATGTAGGTGGTAGTAGTGTCGGCAAAAAGTTCTTGTGTGTGAAGTTGCCATGTAGAACACCAGGTGTAAAACTTTTCTCCCGAGTCTTGAACTGTGTCGGAACAAAAGTAAGGCATTCATATGACTGTTTTCATTTCTCTACACTTACACATATGTCTGAGTTCTGCTGTGTTAACATTGCAAAGTCCTGTAGGCATGTGGAGTATTAACCAAAACTGTCATATTGGAAGCAGAATCAAACACATTTGTTACGTTACTTGATATTTTCAGGAGAAAAAGGCAATGTCGCTTCTTATTAATATAATACATTCAGAGTCACAGCAGTATTTGACCAACCATAACTGATGCTGAATGTGTCGTCATATAATATGAAGGGCTTATTTCAATAGTGGTACAAGTCCATTACCTCCACTTTTCTGTCTATAATGCTTCTGAAATTAGTGATCCAAACAAACATAAATAAAGGTTCATCTCTAGCAAGAAGCCATATGCTTGAATATTTCTGGTATCTCAAATGCAGATTTGTCAGCGCTCATTTAACTTTACGACTCTGTATCTCAAAATGAACAAAAATGGACTTGTACCACTATTGAAATAAGCCCTTCATATGCACACACAGCACATTGATCTCGTGAGGCGTAGTATGAACTTTGCTCAACAGATGGCAGTGCTAACTGCGCTTTTTAGTTGCTACTTGCGACTCTTAGTTGCGATTTGTCACAGAAATCGCAGTTTGACTCGGTAGCGAATAGCGTAGTATGAACTTTGCTCAACAGATGGCAGTGCTAACTGCGCTTTTTAGTTGCTACTTGCGACTCTTAGTTGCGACTTGTCACGGAAATCGCAGTTGGACTCTAGTGTATCGCAGAGATGGACGTAGTACGAACTTTAGCCAACAGATGGCACTGTTAACCGCGCTTTCTAGTTGCTACTTGCGACTCTTAGTTGCGACTTGTCACGGAAATCGCAGTTAGACTCGATACCGTATCGCAGAGATGGAGGTAGTACGAACTTTGGCCAACAGATGCCACTGTTAACCGCGCTTTTTAGTTGCTACTTGCGACTCTTAGTTGCGACTTGTCACTGAAATCGCAGAAAGCAGTGCTAAATTCGACCAATAGATGGCTCACGTCTTTGAATATGAAATACTAATGGAACTGCTAACTGTGACTGAAATCGCAGTTAGATTCTGTAAAGTTGCTACTGTGATATCTGTGACTTCTCAGTCACTGTGATTTCTAACAGATACGCGATTTCCTGCCCACCACTACTTTATAGGCTTCGATACCAATTACCACAATGCTGTCTGCCGAGGAGGTCATGACTGAGTGCACTCTGCACTGTTGTTGACAAAACAATAGAAAGATAGAAGGCTAAATGTCTAGATCAAAAATGGGAATACGATCTTTATTTGAGATGCGAAAATTAACGGAAATTAAGAAATGCTATGAAACGGCAGAAATACGTACAACTGAAATACTAACATTACATTGAAAATGTCGTTGACACTTCTATGAAATAAATTGAAAGTGTGTCGAATTTACGACGTTTTGTTACTTTCGAAAGTATGTTGACATTTGGTTTATGTTTGGGTTCATAGTATAGTCTAGTATGTAGAGGAACTCCGGCTCAAATTTATAAGTAGAGCCGACCACGCACTTGATACTGTAATAGATATGTAGTATGTACGCAGTAGAACAGTTCATAACGAGAGGGAACCACCACCGAATACAGTCGCTTTAAATAAACTCCTACAGAAACAGAGATTAATCCATAACAGGTGTAAAACACAGCGTGGGGCTATAGATAAATTAGTTGCTGAATGAAACGCGTTTGGCTGTCAAGAGAGCTATGCGTGATGACCACCATAGCAGAATATTGTCAAATGACATTTCACAAAATCCAAATAAATTATGGCCGTATGTTAAGGCTGTTACTGGCACCAAAGTCGGTGTCCAGCCCATAGCAAAGTAAAAGCTGAAATGCCGAACTCAGTTTTAAAATGTTCCTTTACAAAGGAAAACCCAGGAGAACTGCCCCAATTTAATCCCCGTACCACTGAAAATATGAATGAAATAAGTATTATTGTCAGTTGTGTTGAGAAACAGCTGAAATCGTTAAAACTGAACAAAGCACCAGGCTACGATGGAATTCCTGTCAGATTCTATAATGAATTTGCAGCTAAGTTAGCCCCTCATCTCACTATAATTTATCATAGATCTCTCAAACAAAATACCGCACCCAGTTTTTGGAAAAAGGTACAGGTCACACCCATCTACAAGAAGGATACCGGTAGCAGAAGTGATCCAGGAAGCAAAAATCTGCCGTCCAATATCTTTGACATTGATTTGTTATAGAAATTTATAACATATTCTGTGCTCAAACATAATGAGGTATCTCAAAAGGAATGACCTCCTCAATGACGACCAGCACGATTTTGAAAATATTGATTATGTGGAACCTAACTCGCACTTTTCTCACATAACATACTGAGAGATTTGGCTCAAGGCAGTCAGGTAGATACATTGTTTATTGAATTCCAAAACGCTTTTGACTCAGCACCATACCTGTACTTATTGTCAAAAGTATGATCAAGTGAAATGTATAATTTGATTGATGATTCTTTGGTAGGGATGACACACCATGTGATCTTCCATGGGGAGTCATCGTCAGACGTAGAAGTAACTTTGGGTGTGCCCCAGAGAAGTGTGTTGGGCCCTTGCTGTTTGTGTTGTATATTAATCACACTGCAGAAAATATTAAGGGTAAAATAAAGCCTTTTGCAAGTGATGCAGTTATCTATAGTTAAGTACTATCTGAGAGAAGCTGCATAAATATTCAGTCAAGTCTTGATAAGATTTCAATGTGGTACAGAGATTGGCAACTTGCTCTAAATGTCCAGAAATGTAAAATTGTGCACTTCACACACACACACACACACACACACACACACACACAACACACACACACACACACACACACACACACACACACACACACACACCCAAAAAGAAGGATGTAATATCCTATGACTATAATATCAACAAGTCACTGGTGGACTCAGCCAATCCCACAAACATCTGCGTGTAACACTTTGTAAGGATATGAAATGGAATGATCACATAGTTCAGTCATGGGTAAAGCAGATGGTAGACTTCGCTTTTTGGTAGAATACTGAGGAAGTGCAATCAGTCTACTAAACAGACTGCTTACAAATCACTCATGCGACCCATCCTAGATTACTGCTTAAGTGTACAGGACCCGTACCATACAGGACTAACAGAGGATATTGCATATATGGTCGCAGGTTGGTTTAATCCATAGGAGGGTGTCACAGAGACACTGAAGAAACTGAAATTGCAGGCTCTTGAAGACAGATGTATACTATCCTGAGAAAGTCTATCAACAAAGTTTCAAGAACCGGCTACAAATGATTACTCTAGGGATACACAAAAACCCTCTACATATAAGTCACACAGGGATTGTGAGGACAAGGTTAAAATGATGACAGCACAGACAAAGACATTCAATCAATTATTCTTCCATGTTCCAAATGAGAATGGAAGGGAAAGAAACCCTAACAACTGGTACAATGAAATATACCCTCTGTCAGGCTCCTCACGGTGATTTGCAGAGTATAGATGTAGATGTAGACAGCGTTCTGCAACAGATAAATGTTGATGTTTCAAGCAAGTAGTTTCAAATGATTAGTGTGTGTTCAAAGGTATATTATACCAATCTCTTGTTGCCCATATGGGTATATATCATAACAGTTTTACTTATATGCGAGTGTCAGTCTGTAGCGGATCGTATAGGTAAATTTCCAACAATCAAGATTTGTGATGAAGCAATGAGATGGTATACTTACAAATGACAATCAAACAATGTACAGATTCTTTCAAACCATTACCACAATGATGGAGTACTACCATACTTATGACTTTTTACTGTTGTCATTCACCTCCATTCCCAAATAGCACTTGGGAGGAACGAATGTCTGGAAACCTCTGATGAAGCAGGAAATTCTCCCATTTTCCCATTGTCGTCTCTTCGCTAGAAGTATGTGGATGGATGTAGTACAGTATGCTGCTTGACTCTTTAATTTAGAAGATATGCTACAGTGTATTTGCTTCTTGGAATGGTACCTGTCCCTCATTATTGAAGTAATTAATAAATACTTCCCAGCATTTGCTTCCATCTTCAATTCGTTCTCTTGTTGTGGTTTTTGCCAGAGGAACAAGGGAGTTAATTGATGCGAGAAATGTATGGCTTCCTCTCTGCCAACACTGGAGTCTCTCATCCATGCTTTGTATCTCTTTACTAAGTAATTGTGCAATTAACAGCGCACATGTAGAATGCTGTCCACAGCTTCAAAATTTGCAGTCGTTATTTGGTGCATCTCAATGTGAGTATGCCAAAAGCTTCACTCGAGACAACATGTAATTAAAAATTTGTTTGTCCATTACATTTTTAAGGGAAAATTGTTTCATGATATGTCTGTTTAGTGCAAATGCACTGTCCCTGACCAACACGTACGAAACATTTTTATCACTGTTTAACAGTGGAGGTGTAGTTGTTAGGTTCAATGTTCCTGATACCAGCTTCCTATAGAAATTTGTCTAGTATAGTATATGTCACTGACCATGTACTCAATGGAATAGGCTTTGGCTCATATGTGTGATATCGATATACTTAATTACATACACCAGTACAGACATTTTGCCATACATTTTTAATTTTAACATATGTTCACAAACTCATCAAAAACTTCTGTTATAACATAAAAAGGATTTTTGGCCAGTCAGCTATACATTTTCTTTTAAATTACTTACAAGACATGGATTATGCAGAGAGTGGTAATTTGTTAAAGATTGTTAGGGAGCTAACTGGGGAAGCTTATTTAAAACAGGCATTGATTCCCAGTCAGTTTTGTTATAGCACATGTTGTGAAATGTCCCACACTAAGGACACTCCAACAAGAACACATGAATATCCAAAACAAAACTCTTTTTATTCATACATTTCAGTTCTGAATGTTTGAGACACAAATTGATAAGTAAAGGCTTATCACTGCATAAAAAACAAATAAGTTGAAAATGGAGTTACAAAAGTTCCTCTTCTGGAAATTTGAAATGAAACAAAATGGTCTCTTAAAATTATTGCAGTTAATTAATTCTTGGATCACTATGTTAAATAAGAATCACTGTGAACAGAAGTGGTGTTTGTTTGAACAGGTGGGGTGGTGACTCTGTTCTTGAGGGTTTAGGAAAGAAGAGAGGAATGGTGAGCTGTATGTGGTGCAGTATGGCCCTGTACGAAGCAAGGAAAAGATTCAGGGCATCATCAAGAAGGGGTTGCAACAAAATTTGGACATTTGTATCGTAAAAGTGCAGACAAATTGGTCCGCTATGACATTAGAGGCTGGATGGAAAGGTTCAGTGTGGATTAAAGTGATGCCATTGGTTGTGCAAAAGGGCATAATTCTGAAAGAGGTGGATTGAGGACTGTTATAAGTAACCAGAATTTCCAGGATGCTTCCTATAGAAAAAATGTGGGTCAGCACTTTGATGCTGTCTGTGGAAGATATGGAGGAGATATGGATAACACAAGGAAAATGTGTGCTTCGACAGCAACGAGCGAGAAAGGGGTCCACAAATTTGGGAGGAACTCAGGGCCACAGGTTAGAGCGCCATGGAAAATAATGTAGAGCACGGTGACCTGTTTGCTTTGACATTTAGAACAGGCAGCCACCATGGATGTGATGGCAAAGTGCATGCTCTGCCAATAGACATGTTGAGAGGTGACGTGTCTGGTGAGCACTACCTACTTCATGTAGAAGGATGAGGACACTATCGTGGCGTGTGCAAGGGATGCAATGTGCATTCTCCTATTGTCGCCCAGTATGAGGACAATGCTGTTGACCACTAGGAGCTCCTGTCATCAAGCCAAGAAGGCTTGCAGATCTGTGTATGTCAGCGTCTTATAATTCACTGTACAACTATGTTTGACAAACCGTAAGATGTCACACAGGACCGGGTCAGTAGCTGTGTGTTGTCAGATGAGGGTGACATCCTACAGGACCCAGGCTGTGGCATCTTCAGCATCTGAGTACTGCTAGCAGCAGATCTCTGGGTCAGAGCCAATATCTGGGTCTTGGCCATTGTGCTGCCTGGGAAGGTCTGCATTAGCATGATGAGCTGTGGACCAAAACTGGACGTTGAAAGTGTATTATGGAGAAACAGAGCCCAGCACCGGATCTGAAAAGCCGTTGTGGTGGGGAGGGGTGCAGTGGACTTCAGAAAGGATAGGAGCAGTTTATGGTCCATGAGGAGTGTAAATTGCCGCCCATACACATAATTGTGAAACTTTTTCATATCAAAGATGTCACTGCTTCCTTCTTGATTTTGCTGTAGTTCCAATAAGTCAATGATAAAATTTTTGACACAAAAGCAATCGGCCTCTCCAATCAGTTGATCACATGTGAGAGTACATCCTCTATGCCATAGTCTGATGCATTGGCAGCAAGAATCTGAGGCTTTGAGGGATCATAGATGGTAAGAAGGTGTGGTGGAAAAGGGCCTGTCAGAGATCATGAAATGCCTTGCCTGGGGTGTCCATTTATGATGTACATTTTTATGAAAGAGATAATGAAGTGGTTCTGCCAAGGCTGCTGCATGGTGAAGAAAACGGCAGTAGTAGTTCATTTGTCCTAAGGTGATTTTGAATTGAGATCTGTTTTCTGGCATGGAAAAATGTCGAATAACATTGACATACTGGGGTATGAGTTAAATTCCGGATGCTCTGGATATGTGGCCTAAGTAGTCAACTTGTCACTCAAAATGTCACACTTTTCCTTGTTACAATAGACCTGCACAAAGTTAGACACTGCAAAAAGTGTGTCCAAGTTCTTGGCTAAATCTTCAGTGGAGTGACCTGCTACAAGTACGTCATCAAGATAATTGGTGGTGCCTGTGATACCTCATATCAACTGTTCCAAATGTCTTTGAAAAATAGCTGGAGCACAAGCAATGCTGAAGGGAAGTCTATTACATTGGTAAAGTCCAAAATGTGTGTCGATGACCAGGATGTAACGGGATTCAGCATCCAATGGTAACTGGAAGTAGGTGTGTTTTAAGTTAGTCTTGGAGAACACGTTGCCCCCACCCAGCTTAGCAAAACTGTCTTCCAGTTTGGGGATAGGATATGAGTCAACCACTGATTGGGCATTGACTGTAGCACTAGTTTCCACAAATACACACTGCCCCATTGGGCTTCTCGAAGACAAAGATGGGCATTGCCTAGCGGCTTTAAACACTGGTGTCAGCACCCCATCATCCTGCAGACATTGTAATTCTGTGCATAGTTTATCCTGAAGTGTGCAAGGGTGGTTTGGGCTCTACAAAATTTGGGCACAGCCAAAGGAAGGAGAGATGCATGAGCCTCGAAGTCAGAGACACCCAAGGACGGCGATGAAAAAACAGCTTCATATTGGGACAAAAGTTCGGCCTCATATGAACCCTTGTGGAGGGCACTGACAGTGATTCTGGTTCATTAATTTTCAGCCCTAGGACATCAAAAAGGTCCAGTCCCAGCAGATTGGTGACACCTAGTGCCACGACAATCAATATGTGGGCTGTGAAGGACATGGAGCCATATTTCAATGAGGGCTTGAAAGCCCCCTTGACAGAGATCAAGTCATTGCTAAAACTGCTTAATGGAGTGCCAGAATGTTGAGGGGCAGGGGGCCCCATTCTGGTCAATCAATAATAGTAGTAGATTATCTGGTGTTGATCTGAAGATTGACTGAGACATCATCCATATGAATGGAAACAGACGTGGATTGGAGAAAAGCAACATCTGGGGAAGATAAGTCCATGTCCACTATACCCAAATCGGAGGGCTTCATGTATGTCCAGTTGATATTAATGGCTACTGAAGAATGGCACAATTTTGCCGTATGCCTGTTTTTACCACATATATTGCACTTTGCTTTGCGAAAGTGTTTTTGGTGTCTAATAAAGTGTTGTGAACAAGAAGGGAGGGGCCGAAAATGACGTTAGCCTTGATGATCTCGAGCTGGCTTGTGTTGGAGTTTGGCTGGTATGACTGGATCCCAACTGGGGTGTGATGCAAGAACCATGAGGAGTCCTGCAGTGATGCTGAGGATAGAAGAAACTGCTGGAAGGCACATATGATGAGTAAACATGCCTCCAAGGAGGGATCTTTCAGCTTCAGAAGATCAACGCACAAAGCCATATCAGGGGAATGGACTAACACCATGTCTTGTACCAACGATGATGAGTAGGGCTGTTTACACTGTGATTTGGCATAGTGGAAGTGACAGTTGCCTCATAGACCTTGGAGTCATGCAATCCATTCTTTGTAGGATTCAGAGGAAAGTTTGTGACAGCTAAAAAATTTGTGGCATGCCTCCATGTGAACTAGTGAATCAATATAGCCAAGCAACCTAGACTTTAGCATAGCTTAAGGGAGGGCATGAGGTTCCCCCTTGGGGTTTAGTTGTTTGCTGAGTTGGTACCCAGATGGGCTGTGTTAGCAAGGTGGAAAACACATTGCTGCGTATCACCTAAGATATTGTGTACCAGGAAATGTTTTTCCATCCTTGTGATATAGCAGGACCATGGATCTACCTTTCTGCTGGACTATTGGAAGAGTGGTGGCATCGGCCAGATGTTGTAGACAGATATGCCAATCTGGGTGAGATGTCCAGCAAACTCCGGCACCAACTGTGTGATAGTTGCCAACTGTTCAAACAAAAATTCAATTGTGTTGCATCCTTTGGAGAAGAATGATCACAGAGTGAGTCAATTCCACTGGATTGGAGGCTATAGCTATAGCAGTAAAAAGCAATGTACAATTTCACTGCCTGGAACAGGTGCACAGAGTTCTGTTTAGTCCTAATCGCTAACTGAAGTGTCCCACAGTGGGCACACTCCAATAAGAACACATGAATATCCAAAACAAAACACATTTTAATCATAAGTTTCAGTTCTGAATGTTTGACTACAATGAAGCTGCTTACATTGTAATATACAGAAGATATCAAAGGCTCATATTCACTGGACCTGGACATACATTTCTATTAATCCTACTAGGTAAGGGTCTCAGATTAATGAATAGTACACAAGAATCAGTTGAATGAGTGTTTTGTAAGCCATCTCTTTTATAGATGAATCACTTTCCATAGTATTCTACAAATGAATCTGTCTGGCAGCTGACTTTTCTACACCTAGTTTTATATGGTTGTTTCATCTTAAGTTTTCTACACCCCGACATTTTATGTTTGTGACTAGTGTTGCCACCTCTCCAGATTTTGTTGGGATTCTCCCTACTTTTCTAGAGCTGTCTCATGTCACCACATGAGTATGACAGGACACCTTCAAGTCCATACTTTTTTGGTTTACATTAATAGTTTTACTTTTTTATACCATACTGCATAATTTTTAATTTCATATTCTTGAGCTATCATCTTATTCTTGTTAACCAAAGCCAATAGTGTAAAACACATGAGAGGAAGAAAACAATGGATTTTAAAGTCAACTGTTTCGCCTTCTTATTTTCATAATAGTCAGTCCAGAAGAGGCAGTTGTATTAATGGAGTGTCTGAGTGAAGGATAGCTGACATGTTTTGTACTTTCATTGTTCCAAAAGAGCAAATCATTATTATATGAGGTCTGTTCAAAAAATTCCGGAACTTTGTCCACAAAATTTTTCTGCACTTACCTTTTACTTATTCTGCATGATATCCTTCGAAATCCTCTCCTCCACAATTGATACACTCTTCCATTTCTGGAAGCAGTCTCGGTATGCCTCTTGCTGCATCGCTCAGAGTGCTGTCTGCGAATTTTCTTTTATGTCATCTGTTGTTGCAAATCTTTGTCCTTTCAATGTCTCAACATTATAACCATAGACCCTTGCCTCATCACCAGTTTTGATTCTCTTAAGGAACATCTCATTCTCATTTGTGGGATCTGGAAGACCTTCACAGATTGCAAAGTGAAGGTCTGTCTGGTCTTGACTCACGAGCTGTGGGACTAACTTGGCATCTATTTATGAACAACTTGTTATGATTATGTATATTCATGATCAACTGTAAAACATCTCCCGGTACTATTCACTTGATAACTTGTATGTCATGAACAGTACCATAACATCTGTTTTCCACAGAAATAAAATTAAAAAATGAGATTCAAGACTTAAATCTCATTTAAAACAGTTTTTATGCCATTCACAATGCCTGGAGGTCTAACAGTAATTTATGATATCCTCTAACACTTTATTGTTAAATTATTTTTGGACTATTCCATCACAGGCCCATAATTTTCATAGCTGTAATAATTTGTTAAATGTGCTTATTTTTACTTATGTATATATGTAATCTCATTGACAATTAATTGTGCTCTATACCTTAGGACCGCATGCTCAACTAACATTGCCTAAATTCTGGTAAATCAACTCATAGTTATTCTGCCACAGAATAGCTTTATATAGTTGATTGATGGACTTTATAAAACTCTATCTCATGCATTCTAAAACTACAAAAATACCCATACTTTCATAAATCAAGTGTTGTTACTTAGTAATATTAATATATCCTGTGTCATATAATACAAACACATCTACATCTATATGTACATGTAGATGTAGATGTACATCTAGATGTGGATGTAGATATAATACAAACACTGTGTGGAAATTATCTGAAGGGCAACTAAAAATGAAATGAAATAACATGCCCTTGCAATATTCCTAGAGTTACTTTTACACATCTGACAATTTTGACCCAAGAAGGACAGTGTACTGAGTACTGTCTGGTAGGAAGTTGTAAATCCAGTCACATAGCTACTCCAATATTCAATAAACTTGTATTTTGTGACAATGCAGAAGCTCATTAAATACCTTCTGAAAGTCAAGCTGGACACCATTCTGTACTGCCTTGTGCATCTCATGGATGATCAGGGCGAGCTGAGATTCACAAGACTGGTAATGTTGGCCATACAGAGATTTTCGGTCTCTAAAATGGTCATAATATGTGGCCATAAAATGCATTCCATAATTCTAGTCAACTTCCCTACATAGATAACTGAAAATTTTGATTTATTTGTATCTCAATATGAGTCTTATTTGAATAGTGTTGTAAATTCCTCATTTATCTTTTTTTCTAATAGCTACTTTAATAATGGTAATTATGATTAAGTAAACATCTAAGGTTAATTATGCAGGAAATTAAAGCTGATTCATAGGGTGCCATAAGGCAGAGAGATATCAGACAGGATCCCAGTTTAGCAAACCTGGCAGCACAGGGGAGAGAATATTGATGTTTGACAACCACAGTCAGCCTTGGTTTTTTGCACTCTCTTCATTGCTCACTGAGCAACCCTGTGTTTTGCTCGTAGTGCCACTACTATGTAATGGGCAAAGCTGTGAGAATACTGTGTTAAAGAATTGCAGCAGCCACTGGTAGCTAACGAGTATGGTCTGTTGGCATTCTGATTACAGCAACAGAACTGTTGATGTATTGTGAGATGGGCCAGGCTTGGCTTGGCCAAATGTGGCAGCACAGATATAACATACAGTTCTTGCAGTACATGCAAGGGATTTTTCTACCATTGGGTTGTGGTAGTGTGGTCAAGAGTGCGACTAGAAGCACTGCATTGGCATAAGAAGTGTGCTGCTTTCTTGTATAAATTTTGGCATTTTGATAGCAGGTTCATTCACAGCCCAGCAGTTCTACCAGAGTGTGGGGGCTACTCCAGAGAGAGGATGACAATTGAGTCACCAGCAGCCATCATGAGTTAAGGTCTCTGTCGCGTTACCTGGCTCCTGCACTGAGTCCTCCTCCTGGAGTTATTGCCACAGAGCAGCACAGCCATCCCAGGCTTGTACATCGACAAGCCAGGCTCCTGTCCAAGGTGGGACAGCAGGTCGTATCCTGGGCTTAGCATCCATCTTCTGCCATTGTGGTGTAGGTGGCACTGAACCACATCTCATTGGTCACGACCACCATGGAGCTGGCTACCACTGCAAAACTCCGGAGTGCGACTGACGCAGGGTGCAACTCACGCAACCAAGTCACAAACTGCACAATGAGCACTATTGTCAGCGATCCTGGGCATGTGCATTGCAGCCAACTAGCTGGATGTTGTCTATCACTGTCCAGTCACATGACCTTCGGCACATGCAGTAGGGAGTGGGTCACTACTCCACCCCAGCCTAGTGCAGGTGTCTGAGTGTGTGTGTGTTTTAATAGCCAAATTTCTCTGACCCGCCACTGGCCTGGAATCCCACTTCAACTCTCTGCCACCAGCCATTCTGCACTACAGCCACCACACCACCCCAATGGTAAGCTATAGTTGGAGTCAGAAGAGGTCAGTGGGCAGCTGATAGTTCATCATCCACATAGTATGATGTGAATATAATAGAGGGAAACATTCCACGTGGGAAAAATATATCTAAAAACAAAGATGATGTAACTTACCAAACGAAAACGTTGGTATGTTGATAGAGACACTAACAAACACTAACAGACACACAAAATTCAAGCTTTCGTAACCCACAGATGCTTCATCAGGAAAGAGGGAAGGAGAGGGTTCATTCCCATGAAATCCCCAAACCACCTTCCCTACCATCTGGCTCCTACCCCTGTAACCGCCCCCCAGTATAAAACCTGTCCCATGCACCCTCCCACCACCACCTACTCCAGTCCTGTAACCCGGAAGGTGTAC
The DNA here is from genome assembly GCF_023864275.1 of Schistocerca cancellata. Taxonomy (NCBI): domain Eukaryota; kingdom Metazoa; phylum Arthropoda; class Insecta; order Orthoptera; family Acrididae; genus Schistocerca; species Schistocerca cancellata. The sequence goes on from NC_064634.1 coordinate 193,294,143, forward strand.
ACGATCAAAGGCAGAGCCACGTGTGAAAGCACCCACATGATTTACCAACTGACCTGCCTACACTGTGAAGCTTTCTATGTGGGAATGACCAGCAACAAACTGTCCATCCACATGAACAGACACAGGCAGACAGTGTTCGTTGGTAATGAGGATCACCCTGTGGCTAAACATGCCTTGGTGCACGGCCAGCACATCTTGGCACAGTGTTACACTGTCCGGGTTATCTGGATACTTCCCACTAACACCAACCTATCAGAACTCCGGAGATGGGAACTTGCCCTTCTATATATCCTCTCTTCCCGTTACCCAGCAGGCCTCAACCTCCGCTAATTTCAAGTTACAGCCGCTCATACCTCACCTGTCATTCAACATCATCTTTGCCTCTGTACTTCCGTCTCGACTGACATCTCTGCCCAAACTCTTTGCCTTTACATATGTCTGCTTGTGTCTGTATATGTGCGGATGGATGTGTGTGTGTGTGTGTGTGCGTGCGCGCGCGTGCGTGAGTGTACACCTGTCCCTTTTTCCCCCTAAGGTAAGTCTCTCCCTTAAAACCCACATCCTTCCCTCTTTCCTGATGAAGCAACTGTGGGTTGTGAAAGCTTGAATTTTGTGTGTGTGTTTGTGTTTGTTAGTGTCTCTATCAACATACCAATGCTTTCGTTTGGTAAGTTACATCATCTTTGTTTTTAGATACGTAGTATGATGTCTCGCACATGGTCTGCAGAGTCTTCACAGTTGGGTGATGGGTGAACTGTTGGTTATTTTTGTGTGTGTGACAGACATAGGATTTTAAGTGAGAATGTTACTTTGGTTAGGCCAGAGGAACTGGATGATGTTTCTGAACTTCAGGAGAACAGTGGGGAGCAGTACTTGCAACATGTTAGATTTTCATTGTGCAATCTGCTTGGGTATATTGCACCATGTATAGACTCCGTGTCAGCAGTGTTTTACATGTCACCAATATGGCCATGTTGTGAGGCAATGTAGGGAATCAAGGTGGTTAACGATAAAACATAAAATGTGATTTGGTGGTAATTTTCATTCTGTAAGTTGTTGTGTAACTGTGTGTACTCTGCGTGAAAGAAGGATAATGGTTCACAATGGCAGAGTCAGGGACACAGGGTGTTTTGGAGTCGGGTGTTGTACACTTATTGATGGAAAATGTAGCACACTGTTGACATATAACACAGAGTTGCAGCAGCAAATTGCATTTAAAGATGGGCAAATAGCAATGCTTCAGATGTCAGAGAATGAGGTGGATCCAGCTGCTGCCAGCCTAATCATTCCCTTTTCAGGAAGATGGTCTGAAGATATGGTAGTGTTCATGGAGAATCTGACTACATCAGTGGTTATGGGTGGTTAGTTCAGTAGTCACTTGTTATGGATGGCAAAATTACCTGCAGTGGAAGAGGTGAAAACTTAAACTTTTCTAAGATGTATAGAGATATTGAGAAATGTGGAGATGTCTGAGCAGTTGAAGCAGGGGCTTCTGCAGAAGTGTCAGAAATAGAACAATGTAAGATTCATTTGGGAACAACTGAGTACTATTACGAAGAGGCATATGTAAACCTTGGAGGATTTTGCTGATAGGATACAGAAGGTAAATGCGCATACATATGAGCTGGGGGAAAATGATGACACACAGTCTTGCTGCAAAGAATACTTGGTGCTTTGCTGAGGGGCTTGTCACCTGATATGTTAAGAAAGTTTCGCACAGGTTCTCCACAGGATCTGCATTTTGCTATTGGTTCGGCAATGGGATGTGAGAAGATTGGTATGTCACTGGGTCTACATGATAGGTGTAGAGTGTTCTGCACAAATGTAGGATATTGCAGATGTGGATGGACAGGGTACATGCAGAGGCCGTGCCACCAACTTCGCAGGGAAACATCACTAACTTGACTTTATATTTTTAGAACAGAAAATTACACTTGAAAGATATCAGCCACACCAATCAATCCTGCATGAAAATTTGGGCCCTTAATTCTGACCATATGCAGTTTTAACTTTCTGAAAGTACAGCTTTGAAACTTTCACGTGCAACAATTGTTTGTCGTATGCCCTGCCCCACTGCAGCTGGCTAATGCCCAAGCACAAAGTACTGTATAGTGGAGTGAGAATGAGAGTCCTGCAACTTACAGGATGTTGAAGGTGAGGAAAGAGGAGGGGAAGATGGACACACCTGTCCAATGTGTTTTGAAATCTTGTCTGAGAACACTTGTTATTCCGCGTGAAAAAAATTAATTAATATAAGTATGTAACATGTCAGCATCACACATATATACCTTTAATATTATTTTAACTATGTTATTGTACTGATAAACTGCAGCTACATATAAGCCTCAAAACCAAAATTAATAAATCTAAGCAACTGAAGAATCAGTATGAAATTAAGTTAATAATTTTTGTTTTACAGTTTAATGATACAATCTCATTAAAGAATAGCACTTCTCCTCCAGACGTAGTAAACTTTAACAGAGCCAGCTTTAAAATGTTTGTGCGCCACAGCATAAAAATGTTCAAAGCAAAGAGGTCTCAAATACCAGCTGTAGATTAGAAACCAAGCACTCTGTTGCAGTGAAGAAAGCATTACCAGTGTCAAAACAGTAGTTCACAAATCTTTTACACAGCCCACTGTCCAGTAGTTCACACTTGGATATTAGATGACTGCACTGGGGTGGAGCAAGTGACAAACTACAGATGTGTGTATGAAAGTTTAAAAGCTGTACCTTCAGATAGTCATAACTGTGTACTGTCAGAAGTATGGACCAAACTTTTGGTGCGTGAGCGATTGCTGGGGCTGATAATTGCAAATGTGCTTTTTTCTTCTTAAGGTATGTGGCCAAGTTGGTGATATTTCCTTGTCAGTGGGGTGGAGGTGATGGATGTCAGCAATGGAATGACAGTAATACTGGTAGGCAGGAAGGGAATAAGCAGCTGTTAAATGCAAGAGCAAAGTCAAGTCCATCAAAAGGCATTCCTGCTAGACTTAAAGAGTGCAGTGAGTACATATGCAAAGGCAGGATGCGCTAGGTGTTTTAGAGGATAAGAAGAAGTAGTTTTTGATGGACACAGGGCGCATGTTTCAGTAGCCAATAGAGACACAATGGGTCAGAGGTGAAGGAACCCACCATCTTATAGGTTGGTGGGTTGGGAGATAATGATGTGAGACCGCTGGGGTCAGTGGAGACAGATTTTCGAGTGGAAGCAGTTCAGTTTAAGCAGAGTTTGAAAGTAGTGTCTTATGTGAGTGAGGATTACTATATGAGCCTGGGGTTGGACATTTTGTGCCCATCAGGCCAAAATTTACCTTCAGCGATATGTGGTGGACTGCAGCTAGGGGAAGATGTTGCTAGTATAAGCTGTGTCTATCACATTGGGCAATCGGGTTGAACTGTTTGCAAATACACTAAGCCTCAATTCACATGACTGTGTACCAGATGGCACTGGAAAAACACTTTGGATGACTGTGAAGCCACTTATGTAGTGTGTATTGGAGCTACTGTAGTGGAACGATGTGTTAGATTCAGTGAGTTGTTTTGTTAAGACATGGGAGAGATGGTGGGAAGTACCAGTGAATCTGGATCATTTTGGCTCTGGAGAGATGAAGTTGATGAAGCAGATGTTAGCAGCAAATTGGGACATTCTGGAGGAGGATGATTGGTTCACAGAGGGTGTAAACATCGACAGCCATAGGCCACATTACATAAAATGGTGGAGCATTTAAAGGGAGTAAAAACAATATGGATGGGGGAGTTATTGTTTAAGTTTGAAGATTTGTATTTTCCTTGGGGTTCACTGCTAGTGATGCTCATTCATAGCAAAAATTCCAACAGGATACGAAGCACCAGTCTACTTGAAACGTTATCAGATACTTTGATATTTACAACCAGTTATCGAGGAATTTATCAACCAGCCATTAGCTGATGGGATAAGAGAGAAGAACAAAAGTGCCTATTGTCTTGGGCAACCTGGTGATGTACTCATGCTTAAGAAGTACAGATTTTGCTGTGACAATGGGATAAGAGAGAAGAGCAATAGTCCATGGGAAGCAGGTGCTGTAGTCATGCCTAAGAAGTCTACAGATTTTGCTGTCACTACCATCATATTAATAACAGGTCAGTGACAGATGCATAGCACATACCCAACATCACAGAGGCCATCAGTAACTTGGGACAGTGAAGAAGAAGGATAACCTCAATGTACCCTGTTGAGCCTTTGCTGCTGATCTCATCCTATTGGCAAACATCATGGTGGAAGCTACTCACCAAACCGGCTTGAGGGCCAACATACATAAGACTGAGTTGTTCGCCAATATCACGCAGGCTGCTTCTACAATCCAACTAGGAAATGATACTATCTGTGAAATTCCTGCAGTCAAGTGCTTGGGAGAATGGATCTCAGTGCGCGAGAGCAAAATTTTGACCATAAATGCCAGGTGCAACATGTTAGAGAGGGCCCATAATTCCTGTAGAACATCTATACCTCCAAGTACCTACCCAAGAACATAAAGCTGAAGCATTACAGCTTGGTAGTAAAAGCCTCTGTACTCATGCCTCTGAGTGCCTCTCGATGAATCGAAAAGGCCCACTCAGGAAACTAGAACTTAAAGAGAGGAAGGTCCTGAGGAGAATACTAGGAGTCATAAGGGAGGAAGATGGTACCTGCAGAATCAGACACAATAAGGAGCTCTACAAACATCAGGAAGACATAGTCACATGTATGAGGAAAAGGCGACTCACCTTCTATGGGCACATGACCTGCCTGAATCACTCCAGGCTCAGCAACAGGATACTCACAGTGACAAGTAGGGGAAAGGTGTCCAAAGCCAAGTGGATCATCTCTGTTAAACCAGACTTAGAGGAACTGCAGATCCCATTACAGACAACTGAGAACCGAACTCAGTACCGACAGGCCATCCTGCAGGGAATCTTCCCACTGTCTCTCACAAGCAATAAGTGTACAGGCACCACCAGACCTAAGTGGATGAAGGAGAGGAAGCAGGGTCACAGCCAGAAGCTGAAGGCATACTGGACCAGGAAAAAACAGAAGACCCTAGCTGACAGTTAAGACGAGTCCTGTGGTCCCTAGTAGGCCAAAACGAATTGGGGGAAAAAATTGTGGTCTAGAACAACTTAAATAGATTTCATGATTCCACTAGTTTGCATGGAATTTGCCATCACATTAAGCAAATTAAATAATGGAAAGTTACAGCATTTTCAACATATATTTATCTTCAGAATCATGTCCTCACTTATTATTCCCCACTTTAAAGTGAAATTAATAGGACAACCACCTCTGAGGAATATTATGTTTACAAATTGTGACTAACAGGAATGTTCTTGCCAATTACAAACAGTAAATGAAATTATTGTTGCTGTATAAGCTTCAATGTATCATGTGCTTCATCAAAAATTTCAAGTCCAAAAGTGGTATTGATTTCTTCATTTTGTTACATTGGCCTAACTCTTGGTTATTTACAAGTAGACGAGCAGTGCTAACGATAAACAAAATCATTACATTGACTTACAGAGGGCAAGTATCTGAATACATTGCTTGTTCTTTCATTAATCCTGGAGTGGGCGTGTGGGGTACAAAGTTGCAGTGTTCCCATGTTTAGTACCTTTCAAATGGGTGCATTGTTGAAGATCCATTACAGCTAACGTCAGTTGGACAGCTAAACAGATAGCAGCAGGACGTTGAAGTGAGTTGGGGTCTACCACACACCTATCTATGTAAATTTCTCAAGGTAGGTGTTTTCTTTTTTAACAGTTTCATACCAAATTCATTGTAAGTATAATATTAAAAAAATATAATCTGAATAAAATAAGTATGTTAACTTAAGTGATTACTTATGCAGTCTTCCACATGCACTACAATTTACAGAAACTAATACTCATAAACTTGTTTTTATTTTAGTGATATCAGATCCGTAGGTGCAACCACAACGGAGGAGTATCTGTTTAGAGGGCAGACAAACATGTGGTTCCTGAAGAGGGGCAGCAGCCTTTTCAGTAGTTGCAGGGGCAACAGTCTGGATGATTGACTGATCTGGCCTTGCAACACTAACCAAAACGGCCTTGCTGTGCAGGTACTGCGAACGGCTGAAAGCAAGAGGAAACTACAGCCATAATTTTTCCCGAGGGCATGCAGCTTTACTGTATTGTTAAATGATGATGGCGTCCTCTTGGGTAAAATATGCCGGAGGTAAAATAGTCCCTGATTCGGATCTCCGGGCGGGGACTACTCTGGAGGACGTTGTTATCAGGAGAAAGAAAACCGGCGTTCTACAGATCGGAGCGTGGAATGTCAGATCCCTTAATCGGGCAGGTAGGTTAGAAAATTTACAAAGGGAAATGGATAGGTTGAAGTTAGATATAGTGGGAATTAGTGAAGTTCGGTGGCAGGAGGAACAAGACTTTTGGTCAGGTGAATACAGGGTTATAAATACAAAATCAAATAGGGGTAATGCAGGAGTAGGTTTAATAATGAATAAAAAAATTGGAGTGCGGGTAAGCTACTACCAACAGCACAGTGAACGCATTATTGTGGCCAAGATAGACACGAAGCCCATGCCTACTACAGTAGTACAAGTTTATATGCCAACTAGCTCTGCAGATTATGAAGAAATTGATGAAATGTATGACGAGATAAAAGAAATTATTCAGGTAGTCAAGGGAGACGAAAATTTAATAGTCATGGGTGACTGGAATTTGAGAGTAGGAAAAGGGAGAGAAGGAAACATAGTGGGTGAATATGGATTGGGGGAGAGAAATGAAAGAGGAAGCTGTCTGGTAGAATTTTGCACAGAGTATAACTTAATTATAGCTAACACTTGGTTCAAGAATCATAAAAGAAGGTTGTATACATGGAAGAATCCTGGAGATACTAGAAGGTATCAGATAGATTATATAATGGTAAGACAGAGATTTAGGAACCAGGTCTTAAATTGTAAGACATTTCCAGGGGCAGATGTGGACTCAGACCACAATCTATTGGTTATGAACTGTAGAGTAAAACTGATGAAAAACTGCAAAAAGGTGGGAACTTAAGGAGATGGGACCTAGATAAACTGACAAAACCAGAGGTTGTACAGAGTTTCAGGGAGAGCATAAGGGAACAATTGACAGGAATGGGGGAAAGAAACACAGTAGAAGTAGTGAAAGCAGCAGAGGATCAAGTAGGTAAAAAGACGAGGGCTCGTAGAAATCCTTGGGTAACAGAAGAAATATTGAACTTAATTGATGAAAGGAGAAAATATAAAAACACAGTAAATGAAGCAGGCAAAAGGGAATACAAACGTCTCAAAAATGAAATCGACAGGAAGTGCAAAATGGCTAAGCAGGGATAGCTAGATGACAAATGTAAGGATGTAGAGGCTTATCTCACTAGGGGTAAGATAGATACTGCCTACAGGAAAATTAAAGAGACCTTTGGAGAAAAGAGAGCCACTTGTATGAATATCAAGAGCTCAGATGGAAACCCAGTTCTAAGCAAAGAACGGAAAGCAGAAAGGTGGAAGGAGTATATAGAGGGTCTATACAAGGGCGATGTACTTGAGGACAATATTATGGAAATGGAAGAGGATGTAGAAGAAGATGAAATGGGAGATACGATACTGCGTGAAGAGTTTGACAGAGCACTGAAAGACCTGAGTTGAAATAAGGTCCCGAGAGTAGAGAACATTCCACTGGAACTACTGATGGCCTTGGGAGAGCCAGTCCTGACAAAACTCTACCATCTGGTGAGCAAGATATATGAGACAGGCGAAATACCCTCAGACTTCAAGAAGAATATAATAATTCCAATCCCAAAGAAAGCAGGTGTTGACAGATGTGAAAATTACCGAACTATCAGTTTAATAAGCCAAGGCTGCAAAATACTAACGCGTATTCTTCACAGACAAATGGAAAAACTGGTAGAAGCCGACCTCGGCGAAGATCAGTTTGGATTCCGCAGGACTATTGGAACACGTGAGGCAATACTGACTCGACGACTTATCTTAGAAAATAGATTAAGGAAAGGCAAACCTACATTTCTAGCATTTGTAGACTTAGAAAAAGCTTTTGACAATGTTGACTGGAATACTCTCTTTCAAATTCTGAAGGTGGAAGGGGTAAAATACAGGGAGCGAAAGGCCATTTACAATTTGTACAGAAACCAGATGGCAGTTATAAGAGTCGAGGGGCATGAAGGGGAAGCAGCGGTTGGGAAGGGAGTGAGACAGGGTTGTAGCCTCTCCCCGATGTTATTTAATCTGTATATTGAGCAAGCAGTAAAGGAAACAAAAGAAAAATTCGGAGTAGGTATTAAAATCCATGGAGAAGAAATAAAGACTTTGAGGTTCGCCGATGACATTGTAATTCTGTCAGAGACAGCAAAGGACTTGGAAGAGCAGTTGAACGGAATGGACAGTGTCTTGAGAGGAGGATATAAGATGAACATCAACAAAGGCAAAACGAGGATAATGGAATGTAGTCGAATTAAGTCGCGTGATGCTGAGGGAACTAGATTAGGAAATGACACACTTAAAGTAGTAAAGGAGTTTTGCTATTTGGGGAGCGAAATAACTGATGATGGTCGAAGTAGAGAGAATATAAAATGTAGACTGGCAATGGCAAGGAAAGCGTTTCTGAAGAAGAGAAATTTGTTAACATCGAGTATAGATCTAAGTGTCAGGAAGTCGTTTCTGAAAGTATTTGTATGGAGTGTAGCCATGTATGGAAGTGAAACATGGACAATAAATAGTTTGGACAAGAAGAGAATAGAAGCTTTGGAAATGTGGTGCTACAGAAGAATGCTGAAGATTAGATGGGTAGATCACATAACTAATGAGGAAGTATTGAATAGAACTGGGGAGAAGAGGAGTTTGTGGCACAACTTCACTAGAAGAAGGGACCGGTTGGTAGGAAATGTTCTGAGGCATCAAGGGATCACAAATTTAGCATTGGAGGACAGCATGGAGGGTAAAAATCGTAGAGGAAAACCAAGAGACGAATACACTAAGCAGATTCAGAAGGATGAAGGTTGAAGTAAGTACTGGGAGATGATGAAGCTTGCACAGGATAGAGTAGCATGGAGAGCTGCATCAAACCAGTCTCAGGACTGAAGACAACAACAACAACAACAGATCCGAAGAAAAGTGGACGAGTCATCTGACCCAACCATCTAACGGAAAGTGATCATGATACTGAACAATCTGCAGATGAATAAGATAGCAAGAATGGCGAGTCTAGTATTTCCTATTATCTTGCGAAGGACAGTAAAACGAAATGGTTTAAGTTTTTTCCTAACAACATGAGAACAAGGTCAGAGAATATAACAACTCATCTACCTGGCCCTAAGATGCAAGCGTCAGCAATACTTTCTGAAGATAAGTTATAAGAGCTTTTCTTAGACAGCAGTGTTTACAAAATTATAGTTAACTGCAGAAATATTTAGGTAAGAAATTTGTAAAGCAAATTTCAGAAACACAGAGATGCTAGACTCACTTATGAGACTGAAATAAGAGCACTTTTTGGCATACTCTACCTAATAGGAAACCTAAGAAGTTCTAGAAAAAAACACTAGTATGCTCTGAGATACCTCTAGAGGAAACGGCTTAGAAACCTGTTACCTAAGTATGAGTGAAAAAATATTTATATTTCTTCTGAGATGTTTACATTTTAATGACATAAGGGACAGAAGCCTTCGAAAATCAATTGATAAATTAGCCCCAATTAGACATATTTTGAGACTGTTGTTCATAATTTTTCGAAAAACTTTGTTCCAAGTGAATATCTGACTGCCAATGAACAGTTACTTTCTTTTAGAGGAAAATGCCAATTCAGACAGTATCTTCCTAAAAAGCCTGCCAAATATGGCATTAAGACATCGGCTTTGGTAGATGCTAAAACTGCCTATACTTCCAACTTAGAAACATATGCTGGCACTGAGCCAGAAGGCTATTTCGAGCACAGTAATTCTCCCACAGATGTAGAAATGAGATCAGTGGAACCTGTCAGCGGGACTCACTGTAACATTACTGGTGACAACTGGCTCAACAGTATACCACTGGCTAAGAAGCTACTAGAAGACAAGGGACATAGCTGGAATGCTCTGGAAAAACAAGAAGGAAATCACCAAGGAGTTCTTACCTAATCAGCAAAGACCTCAATATTCTTCTTTGTTTGGCTTCCCAGAGAATTGTACACCAGTTTCATACTACCCTAAAGTTAATCAAACTGTTCTGTTGATATCTACATTACATCATGGTGATACCATTGAAAAAGACACGAGATTCACTGAAACCAGAAATAGTAACTTTTTACAATATGACAAAGATTGGAGTTGATTTACTTGATCAAAAAAGATGTGTCGCGAAACACTCATAGGTGGTCTATGGTTGTTTCCTATAATTTACTTAATGTTTCTGCCATGAATGCACTGTGCATGTACCGAGCAAATTCTAGGACACCCAAACCTCTGAAAAGAATGCAGTTTCTGCAGAGGTTGGCCTGGGAAATTATAAAATCTCAAATTCAGTACAGATCAGCTGTCCCTCAAATTCCCATTGAATTATGGCAGCATGCACATGTTTTACTGGGCATAAATTCAACAGTTACACCACGAGACAATCCCAGAGAAGGTTCCAAAGGATGTCGCTATGAGTGTGGAAGGCAGAAAAACAAGTCAACTAGAAAATGGTGTCATAAATATAAAAGGTGGATGCGTTTGCCTCATTTGCATACTGTATGTGTTAACTGTCTCTGAAATAAATTATTGAAATTTTTTTTGGAAATGTGTTTTATTTCCATCCCTATACATATACAAACATAGAAAAAGCAACTAAAGAACATTTGATACTCATTTCAATGAGTTATTAAGAAACACAAATGGGGGACAGGAGTCCCTCACACCCCTAACCCCGTAATGATACAGCACGCACCTACTGCATGGTTAAGAACAAAAAGAGGAATCTTCTGTACAGAGAATCCGCTTCAACATAAAAACAGTTTAGTTTATAATAAATACTCAAAGTCAGGTAATAAAATGTGACACCTGTCTAGATGAGAAGGTCTTTTGATGTCCAGTTTAAAGAACATTGTACCATTAATAATAAAACTGCTTTCGTTCTCAGTAAAATATATATATATCCTTGTAACCATTGATGCCACTTCCTTATACACAAATATCCCGCACGTCCAGGGCCTCGCTGCGATGGAGCACTTCCTTTCACGCCGATCACCTGCCACCCTACCTAAAACATCTTTCCTCATTACCTTAGCCAGCTTCATCCTGATCCCCCAGAAACCATCCTTGTAACCATTGATGCCACTTCCTTATACACAAATATCCCGCACGTCCAGGGCCTCGCTGCGATGGAGCACTTCCTTTCACGCCGATCACCTGCCACCCTACCTAAAACATCTTTCCTCATTACCTTAGCCAGCTTCATCCTGACCCCCAGAAACCATCCTTGTAACCATTGATGCCACTTCCTTATACACAAATATCCCGCACGTCCAGGGCCTCGCTGCGATGGAGCACTTCCTTTCACGCCGATCACCTGCCACCCTACCTAAAACATCTTTCCTCATTACCTTAGCCAGCTTCATCCTGACCCACAACTTCTTCACTTTTGAAAACCAGACATACCAACAATTAAAGGGAACAGCCATGGGTACCAGGATGGCCCCCTCGTACGCCAACCTATTCATGGGTCGCTTAGAGGAAGCCTTCTTGGTTACCCAGGCCTGCCAACCCAAAGTTTGGTACAGATTTATTGATGACATCTTCATGATCTGGACTCACAGTGAAGAAGAACTCCAGAATTTCCTCTCCAACCTCAACTCCTTTGGTTCCATCAGATTCACCTGGTCCTACTCCAAATCCCATGCCACTTTCCTTGATGTTGACCTTCACCTGTCCAATGGCCAGCTTCACACGTCCGTCCACATCAAACCCACCAACAAGCAACAGTACCTCCATTACGACAGCTGCCACCCATTCCACATCAAACGGTCCCTTCCCTACAGCCTAGGTCTTCGTGGCAAACGAATCTGCTCCAGTCCGGAATCCCTGAAGCATTACACCAACAACCTGACAACAGCTTTCGCATCCCGCAACTACCCTCCCGACCTGGTACAGAAGCAAATAACCAGAGCCACTTCCTCATCCTCTCAAACCCAGAACCTCTCACAGAAGAACCACAAAAGTGCCCCACTTGTGACAGGATACTTTCCGGGACTGGATCAGATTCTGAATGTGGCTCTCCAGCAGGGATACGACTTCCTCAAATCCTGCCCTGAAATGAGATCCATCCTTCATGAAATCCTCCCCACTCCACCAAGAGTGTCTTTCCGCCGTCCACCTAACCTTCGTAACCTCTTAGTTCATCCCTATGAAATCCCCAAACCACCTTCCCTACCCTCTGGCTCCTACCCTTGTAACCGCCCCCGGTGTAAAACCTGTCCCATGCACCCTCCCACCACCACCTACTCCAGTCCTGTAACCCGGAAGGTGTACACAATCAGAGGCAGAGCCACGTGTGAAAGCACCCACGTGATCTACCAACTGACCTGCCTACACTGTGATGCATTCTATGTGGGAATGACCAGCAACAAACTGTCCATTCGCATGAATGGACACAGGCAGACAGTGTTTGTTGGTAATGAGGATCACCCTGTGGCTAAACATGCCTTGGTGCACGACCAGCACATCTTGGCACAGTGTTACACCGTCCGGGTTATCTGGATACTTCCTACTAACACCAACCTATCCGAACTCCGGAGATGGGAACTTGCTCTTCAATATATCCTCTCTTCCCGTTATCCACCAGGCCTCAATCTCCACTAATTTCAAATTTCCTCCACTCATACCTCACCTGTCATTCATCAACATCTTTGCCTCTGCACTTCTGCCTCGACTGACATCTCTGCCCAAACTCTTTGTCTTTAAATATGTCTGCTTGTGTCTGTATATGTGTGGATGGATATGTGTGTGTGTGCGCGAGTGTATACCCGTCCTTTTTTCCCCTTAAGGTAAGTCTTTCCGCTCCCGGGACTGGAATGACTCCTTACCCTCTCCCTTAAAACCCACATCCTTTCGTCTTTCCCTCTCCTTCCCTCTTTCCTGATGAGGCAACAGTTTGTTGCGAAAGCTTGAATTTTGTGTGTATGTTTGTGTTCGTTTGTGTGTCTGTCGACCTGCCAGCACTTTCATTTGGTAAGTCACATCGTCTTTGTTTTTAGGTATATATATATACACACACACACACACACACACACACACACACATAAAGTAGGATGCCTAGATCAACACCTTGACATAATCTTGTCTTCATAAAGGAACATCATGTCATGGTCATAAAGGATGCCATTTGGATGTAATTGAAATGTTTACCAATTTGGAAAAGTACCCACAGAAGTTGGTAAATGAACAAAGCAATTTCCATGACAAAGCCTTTGTCGAACTGGTGTCTGATTTGTTATGATCTCTCTTGCCAGCAGCTCGTGTCTATTGGTTGGCATCACTACCTGTAGATTATGAGCTCCCAGTTCAATTCCTGGCTGGGCTAGAGATTTCCTACAGCCCAGGACTGAGTGTTTGTCATGTCTTAATCATTTCATCTCATATTCAACATGCAAGTCGCCAAAGTGGTGTCAAATAGAAATTTGCACCAGGCAGCCAAACAGGGTCTCCCAGCCAATAATACCATATGATCAATGATCATTTCTTTTCTGTTCTTTTTCCCTTTTTCCATCTGTTGAGGCTCCCTTCCCTATCAGCTCACATTTGTCTCACAGTAAGTTGATTTCTCAGTTCTTTCTAACTGACGGTTTAGTTGACACATGTGACAGCCAGCAGCTAGTGTGCTGCTACAGTTGACAACTGCAGGCAGGTCTCATTTATCCTGCTTCTAATTTACAACTAGCTTATCTATACATCTAAGTGATTACTCTGCTATTCACAATTAAGTGCCTGGCAGAGGGTTCAATGAACCACCTTCAAGCTGTCTTTCTACCGTTCCACTCTCGGGTGGCGAGCGGGAAAAAACAAGCAATCACTTAAATCTACTCCAGGATTTAAGGTTTTTTACAACTTTTCACTTTGGGAAGTTTTTCTCTCAGTCACTTTTACACTGTGAATATTTTAATCTTATATTTGTGATTTAAGAGTAAAGAGCCTGATACTATTATGTAGTTAACCACAGTTTTCAGTTTCAACAGTCAGTGAGCTGATACGTTTGTAGGGAGTGTGTCTTTGTACCTATTGAATCGACAAGTTACTTTGGAACATATTCAAGTATGTACAGTTGCTTACAGAAATAATTGGATTTGGAATTTAGTTATATAGTATTTTACTACCACCTTTCTCTTTCTTTGCAAACAGATGATCTGATGATGACTTGGTAATGCTGTGAAAAGGGTAATTGTAGGTTTCGAATGACAGGCTGAAATACAGTAGTATTAGTAGTGGCAATGATATTAATAATGTGTGTTTTAGGCAACCATTAGCAACCTCAATTAGTCTCTCCCCCCTCAACCTGGTTGCAGTCCTTTATCACATCTTCTTCATTTGTTTGTACTTTCCTTGTGTGTTTCAGACTTCACTTCATACTCCTGTAATTGAATTTGTTTTAATTCTTATTTTTGCTGGGGATATTTCATACTGAATAATAGTTTCTGAAGTTTTCAATAGTATGTCAGATGATGCAAAAATACAGAACATTTCAGGAATTTGAAATGAAAATTTAAATACCATACTACTTTAAAGAAATCATGCTGTATATTATCAGGATCTAACACAATGAAATATATATGGCATTTTTCAGAACCAATTACACAAATTTAAATTGTTGCAAAACACAATTTCATATAAACCACATCATAAAACATTAACATAGCAACTGCAAAACTAAGTTTGAAAATAGCAGCACACTTTTACATCAAGATCCTTAGGAGGTTTTGACTTAATTTATTTTCCTCTTGCTGTATACATACAAAAATAGGAAAATATACAAGGATAGTTTCATTTTAAAATGTTGTTTGTAACAAGTGATTTTCAACATAGGGATTCATTTAACTCACACACCTGCAGTACAAAATTACATTCTGAGTAAACATTTTGGACATTATAACAATGCACTAGTGTAGCACCTCATTAATACATTTTCACTTGAAACTAAATACTCACACACAGTTTTGAGTTAACAATGTAATAAACATTCTATAGAAAAAAGGGAAAATGTAATTACGAATAAATGATGTATAACAACTTGCTAATTGTAACAATAAAATGCAATTCATTTTAAAATGACAAACTTCGTACTAAAGCAGAACAGATATTTTACTTAAAATACACAATACACTGTTTTATCTTTAAACTAATGGTTTAATAACAAAGCACTAAATGGAATGCCTCTTGTAAGCAGCCATTTCTGTGTTGTTCAAACAAAATGACAGAATATGACTTGAATTTAAAACTAGCATACTTTACTTTCAGTTGCTATTTTTGAAGTAAATTTTCCCATGGAAGTCAGTTGTTTCAGATAATCACATTTTTTGTGATTATGACATTCAGTCAAACATAGCACAGAATCAGATAGGAACATTGATCCATTTTGCTACTTCAGCCAATTTCTTTGCATACAAGAAATCACTGTAAGACACAGTCATGTGCTTCAATAAGCTTTCATTTTATTTTTATAGTAATACATGCTTACTGCATGGAAGGCAAATTGTGAACCTAAATGCATATACTTAAGCGGGTACAAAAATCTTTTCCCCAGAAACAATCTTCTGCATCAATCTTCTGCATACCTCAGTAACATAACATAATGATAGCTCATACTGTAGCACTGTTCTTAGTGCTGTTAATTTCACACATTCTAAACCGATACAAACTGACATTTGCACGTGATTTAAAAAATTATCTTCTCTACATATCTTGGTCTCCAACACTTTGCATCAAATACTCACGATAAAGTTCTTGCTGAAAAACGAAAAAAGTTTAAAATTAAACAAAATGTGATTTAAATACTAAAAAAATCTGTAGTTTCAACATCAGCAAATGTACCTTTCTTGCTTTCTAACAATATAATGCAGTAAATAATTGGAACACACGACAAAAATATAACTATCTCATTATCTTACCTTCCGAACTGCAACTACCTTATCCACATGGTTCCTGACATCCGTGAAGTAATTTTTCTGCTTACGTGACAAAGTTGGACGAAGACCAATAGACCATTTAGTCAGGAAGAAGAGAGCAACTGACATCAGGACAAAAACTATAAGTAGCTTCCACTGATGATGCTCTGGGACAAATGACCACAGCATACGTACTGGTGACTGCAAAAAAGGAAGCAATTTATAAAAATCAGAGACATGCAGTTTTACATATCATCCGATGAATTACCTGTGATAATGAAGTCTACAAAAGTTGCAGAACTGACGTGGAATATCATGAAACAACACTGTCACCCATCTACAGAAGCACCAGTATTTGTAATTTTTCATTTTTTTGGGGTGGGGTGGGAGGGCGGGGGGGGGGGGGGGGGGGGGGGAGCGAATGGGCAATAAAGTAAACATGTAAATGAAAAGCTATGCATATTTGTTGCAGTGTTTAGGGTGTATGGTGTTGACCCCAAAATGTTTTCCCCTTTTGTGCAGAGAGAACAGAAGCAGCAACCATGTGTTGTAAATGTGCAGAGTGTGTCACATTTGCATCACATATTCTGTGACAGCTGTTTTATATTGGCGTCACCCTTTGCTGAATAAGACAGCAGATTTCAGTTTGAGACTACATAGCATACGTTATTTAACAATGATACTGATGGCACCATTTGCTGACTATCACTGATTCTACTACTGCTCTTCAATGTTTGTACTACTTCCATTAGCAAATTAGCTAAACATAAATTTAAAGAACTAGATGTAGTCGACTAATCTACGTTGGTCACACTACTAACTGTAGGTTAGCATATTGCCTGTTGCCACCTGATTTTATTATGAAGCCTCCAAAAATCAACGCTACAGCAACATGAGAGATATACATACACTTATACAAGGAGAGAGAGTGTTAAGGATGGTGGTGGTGGTGGTGGTGGTGGTGGTGGTGGTGGTGGTGGTGGGGGGGGGGGGGGTGAGGAAGTGTGTAACACTGTTTCCAAAACTGGAAATGAGGGGCAGTACCTGCTCTACTCTCACTACAATGATAAAAAAATTCAAATTATTAGTAAACAGTCACGTAGAGAAATGAATAGGTGGTGTGTGCTGAATCCCTCCATGTGACAGAATTTAATGAATATACCTGTCATTGGGATGTCAAACTAAAAATGGCCAATGTAAATTGCAGGAGCAGCTAGTCCATTTACTAAATTGTCCCTGTTTCTATTTTTAATTCCATTAAGTTTGACACTCCAGGATGAATGTTTGACTTTGCAGAGGTGTGTGCACTGATATGAAACTTTCTGGAGATTAAATCTGTGTATCAGGGTTTTTGCCTTTCATAGCTAAGTGCTCTATCAACTGAGCTACCCAAGCAAAACTCACGACCCATCCTAATAGTAGGTAGGAGATAAGGTACTGGTGGAAGTAAAGGTCTCCTATCTGTGAGAATGGGTTGTGAGTTGTGCTTAGGTCGTTTGGTTGGTACAGCTCTTGCCTGAAAGGGCAAGTCCAGCACACAGGGGAGACAAATGAACTCTGCGTGCACAACACCTCTGCAATTGAAGAAACAATTGAGCATTGTCTTGATGTTCGATTTCCCTTGATGAGCTATTTTGGGATGAGGAGACCCACTTGTCTTCCACTGGCTTCATTGCTGCTTTGTTTCGGGGGTCATATCAATAGCACTACAATTCATCACCAATAATCATCTTGGAAAAACATTGAGGGGTCCTCTTTGAGCTGATTTTGAAGCTCAAAACATGCCTGAAGTCTATGCTCCCTTTGCTCGTGTACAAGAAGACAAGGGACAAATTTGGCTGCAACCCTTCTCATGTGTAAATCCTCAGATAAAACCATCTGAATTGAACTCCATTATATTCCAGACATCTCACAGAGTTGATCGATAGTTCGGCGACAGTCTTCATGAATAAGTGCATCAATTTTGTCGACATTTCAGTCACTTCTTGAAGCTGATGGCGTCTGCAATGAGGTTGGTCTTCAATTGGCATACCTCCATTTTTAAAACGCGAAAACCACTTGTAGACTCTGGTTTTACTTATTGTAGCAGCCCCATAAGCAGTCTTAAGCATTACAATAGTTTCCGCAGCCGATTTCCCCAACTCTGCTGCTCTCAACAATCTGCCATCACATTTTCGCTAAAATTGAAAAAGTTGTTTTACTAAAAAAACTTATCATGGGTGAACAGATGCACTCACAGGAACACAAATTCACACACTGACTCAGGTGGCGTAATCGTAACAGACACCTGGTCGATTAATGGGTTCCCCCACTCTCCCACCCCACCACAGCCCAATTCCCATTCATTTTGGATACCCCCTGGTATATGGTGGAGGGGGGGGAGGGGGGGAGGGCGGGGCAGCACAAGTGCCCCATGTTTTGTTTCGTTTAAATGTTAGGCACTCCTTTTTGATGGCTAGGTGCTACAATCAATTGAGTATACAGTTCTTGTTTCTTTTCTTATTAATATAATATATAATAATGATAATAATAAAGGAAGAAAAAGAAAATTATTTTCAGTATATCCATTGTGGATGATGAACTGCAACTGTGATTTAAATTGGCGTTTATTTGGTAATAAATAAGCAACCAGTCGCTTTTTTTCGATTTATTCAACCATGAACATGTTTTCGATCCACTGCAGGCTCATCTTCAGATGGAGGTGTTACAAGAACATTTCATTAAACGCTAGTTGCAGTCCTGGTGCTGCTCACAGAAATTTAGCAATCAGTGACAAAACTTTTCCGAATGTTTTATGTTTTAGGTACTTACGGTGCACTGCCTTGTGTACTCACATAAGATTGCTTCTTATAACACGCATTATTAAGCTATGTACAGAAACAAACACAGTATGTAGCTACACTTGGTGCTACACTGGCTCACAGGATGTAAACATTCGATGTGTTTACAAAGAATATGGATATGACAGATATTGCACTTTACCATGCAACAGTCTTTGGCAAGAGATGCATTGTATTATAATTCAAATGTTACTAGTACAGATTTTACATTTCATTAAATGTTGCTAGCTGCATACAAAAGGCAAACAGCCAGAGGTGAATATTTCATCCATAATAAAAAACTTTTTGTAATTTACAGACTACCATAGTAGTTACACACCAAGAAGAACAAGATTTAGGCAGGAAGATGAATTACTGAATGAACAGACTGAGTCAACACAAAACCTTTTCTTCCAGAATTTCCAGGAGATCCTGGCACCAAAACAACAAAAACGGCAATAATTTACAAAAAGTTTTTAATTACATATTAAATATTCACTTCTATCTGTTTACCTTTTGTATGCAACTAGCAACATTTACTGAAATGTAAAATCTGTACTAGTAACATTTGTATCATAATACAATGCATCTCTTACCAAAGACTTATGTATTAAGTGCAGTATCTGTCATATCCATATTCTTTATAAAAACATCGAATGTTTACATCCTGTGCGCCAGAGTAAAACCAATACTGTGTTTATTTGTGTACATATCTTAATAATGCACATTATAAGAAGCAATCTGATGTGAATGCCACAAGGCAGTGCACTGTAAGAACCTAAAACATAAAAAACTTTCGGATTCATACACAGTTCGTAACTGATTACTAAATTTCTGTTATTTCTGCCAGCAGCACCAGCACTGCATCTAGCTACACTTAGTCCACAACATAATGTTCTTTTAACACCTCCATCTGAAGATAAGCCTGCAGTGGCTCGAAAAGATGTTCATGGTTGAATAAACTGTAAAAAAGCTACTGCTTGCATATTTATTATCAGATAAATGCTAAAAGAAAATACCAATGGCCTTTTGACCGATCCATGAAACTACTGCTATCTTTCTGAATTGATATTCTGTTTATTGATACCTTTCTCTTCAACTGAACTCACCAGGCATTATAGAAATAGAAGTTCTAAGAGCAGAATCTCCATTTTGGACTTTCATATTGGTCACCATAAGATCTTCAGGTTAGAAGAAACAATTCAAGGCTCACGAGCATAAAAGGATCTCATCTCTATATATCTTTTTGTGGTTCATTCTTCAATCACTTTTCATCCACAACAATAAGCATCACAGTAAACTATAAATTCAGAATTCCCAAACCCCTCTAGATTTAAAACTAACATTTTTCAGAATATTTGCTATTTACATTGTTTAGACAGTACATACAATCATTGTGAGAGTGTGTGCAAGGTGTACAATATTAAATCCAGATGTGTTAATGCAGAAGATGCCTGTGAGCTGTATCAGCTGCAAATGTACTGACTTGTCGAGGGCCTGAGCGAAGCAATTGGCTAAAATAAGTTAATACATTACATACATTTAATGGGATAAATGATGCAAAAATAGCTACCAATAAAATTGTACTAAGAATAAAAAGGGATAATCATATATAATTCTGTGTAACACACAAATGAATACCAACCATGTAGTGAAGTAAACTATCAGCTTTCTCACTGCCAATGAGAGATTTTATTCTCTTTTCTCCAAGCAGTGATATCACCATGTTAACAAAAAGAAGAAATGGAACAAATGCTGCTGTAGAACCCAATAAAAAAGCTGAAATCAAAGGAAAAGGCAACCTGTAAGCAAGTCAAGAGATGGAATAATATACCAGTATCACTATTTTGTAACTTTGGAACAAACAATGTTAAATAAGGCCTCTATGCTGATCATATTGGACACACAATTTCCAGAAGTTTACTTGAAATAATGCAAATTATATCTCAAGCAAATATAACACTAATTACATACAATAGACTTCCTCTCTCTCAACAATAAAATAACAACAAAAATAATTTTTAAAAATATTAGGAACTGGATAGATAAAGAAGCAGTGGTGGCTGAAGAACATACATATAAAAGGTATTACAGTTTGCTAACTTTAGCGGCTCCTTTTGGCAGAAGGGTTGAGGGGGAAGGAAGAGGGGTGAAGAGAAAGGACTGGTGAGGTTTAGGAAAAGGGGTAGAGATCTGAAAAGTAGCCCAGAACCACAGGTCAGTGGAGACTTACCAGACGTGATGAGAAGAGGCTTTCCTTACCGGACAGGATGAGAAGGAAAGACCTCATCCTGTGTGGTAAGTCTCTCCTGACCCAGGGTTCTCTGTGACTTTTCTGAACTCACCCCTTTTCCTAAACCTGTTTCATCCCTCTTCCTTCCCCTTCAACCCTTCTGCCAGGAGAAGGAGCCACTGGCTCCAAAAGTTATTCAAACTTTAATATCTTTCATATGCGAGTTCTCTCGTCGTCACTTGGTGAGTAGGCCTTTTTTTCTATACGATTACATACATTCTGAATAAAATATTGAATCTAAAAAGACCTAACCTAAATTATATTACTCTGCCTTGTCTTTCACATGATCACAAGTTTAAGATGACTTGTCCTCTTCCGCAACTGTGGGTGACATTTTACTCTGATGTATAGTGGTGATATTTATTTTGGCTTTTCTTTGTAATGGATTGTGGAAGAGCAGCTGTGTGAAGATTTGCAAATATAAATAAACAAGCCTGTGGCTGTAAGGACAGTTTTTACTTTCTTTACTGCATAATCGATTTTGGGACTACCAGTCCCATCTCCAGATGCGCCTTATAGTACACATCTAATTGACGTTAGGTTGCTTTTTCCGGAACCACAGCTGGCTATCATCAATGATTAGCAAACATGCAGGACCTCTGTTCCCAGCACCACATAAAATAACATGTCAGTGACTGACAGCAGACTTGTGTGGCTGTGATCCTGGGAAAAATATCTAATACTGATTAGATATATGCTATAAGGTGCATCTGAAGATGGTAATGGTAGTTGCTCTGGTGGAGAATGTGGTGAAGCTGTTCTAGCCTAGTGTGATAACAGGGTAATAAGAGGGATGCTTCTTTCCAGCTGCTTCATGTGGTTGATTGGAGAATCAGGGCCTTGTGTGAATACAGTACAAGAGGTCTGTTTGTGGATTAGCTTTGGAGGGCAGTGCCCATCTGTGAAAACCTTAGCAAGAACTTCAGCACACTGGGAAAAGGATTGCTCATCAAGCAGAGGGACTGCTCATCAAGCAGATCTGCCTTACACAGGTGGCTAGACTATTTGGCACAAACTTTTTAGTGTGGAAGGGATGGCAGTCATTCCAGTAGAGGTACAGTTGATGGGTGGCAAGCTTTATATATATGTAGGGTTTTATGGAGCTGTTCAAGAACTAGATATTAACATCAAAGAAGGTGAGATGCACAGCTGAAGAGTACCAGATGAAACAGAATGCACTGAGGCAGTAGAGAAATGAGAATTAAGAGTTCTCGGCCTGTATCCAGACCGTGAAGACATCATCAATAAACTTGAGCAGACAAGTCACATAGTATCTTCGGTAGTTATGAGGTCAAGTCTCAAAACTCTGGCCCTATTACTGTTTACACATTATAAAACACTAAAAATATGAGATCTTACTTCTCAAGTGGGTGCACGTATGTATAAAGTGTGCAATCCACAACAACATTGTTTTGTACCAATTCCTTTGTTATTGCTTTGGCTAACTCCGTGATAAGTTGTGTTGTCATACATTCAAATGAGCAGCAGTAATATAAAATAAACATTGGGCTAGGTGAAAAAAAATTATGATCTGTGCAAGAAAATGATCCAGATTCCAAGCTAGTAGCACAATCTCACATCAAGACAGTTATCTACGAGATTATTAGTAATCAAATAAGTGGTTGGCAAGGATCTGACGTATCTGTGTTGTTTAATGCTTCGAGTGGTTCATTACTGTGGGATAATACTTGTATGCGGCAACAGTGATATAATAAAAGTTTATTTTGTTATTGTTTCATTAAACAGCGTTTTAGCTCACTTAATGTAAGTTTATTTTATCATTGTTGAAGTAAACAAAGTATTTACCTTAGTAATATAAGGACAGCATGTGTAAAAAGTGTGCAGCACGCCTGCGTGTGTTGTGAGGGTTAACTTTGATTTACTTATTTATATTTCACAAAGCAATGTTTTTTTTCAGTTCAGCTTGCAAGTGGCAGTCTAAATTAATATTTTTCTTTTGAACACAGATCTTCACATTTTGCCATTTTAAAAAATTATTACGATTTTTTTCTCAGAACCTGTCACTGAATTTCACTTAAGATTTTATACTGTCTAAAACAAAACAAAAGAAAACTCCACTGGAGTAAATGTTGGAAATGCTGAAAAGCTGACAAATTGTCCCACAACTATCTTAGCTAATGTGCATTAGCATTCACTTATAAGTCCACATTTATAAACACAGAACAATAATATTGCTATAAAATAAAAATAAAAAAATAAGTAAATGTAAAGTGAAAGCTACGAATTATATTAAAGACAGAGAGAAACTACACATACCAATACATTAGAACCATACCAAGAACACAGAAACATGAGACTTACCGTACCGTATTTACTCGAATCTAAGCCGCACTTTTTTTTCCGGTTTTTGTAATCCAAAAAACCGCCTGCGGCTTAGAATCGAGTGCAAAGTAAGCGGAAGTTCTGAAAAATGTTGGTAGGTGCCGCCACAACTAACTTCTGCCGTCAAATATATGTAGCGCTACACAGGCATGCTTTGCAGGCAGAAAGATAAATACTAGAGCCAAAACCTATGCGTCAGTAAATAAATTTAAAAAAAGGTGGAAGACAAGCTTTTTTCTCCGCCCCGAGTTTCGACCATTGCATTTTCATACATTATCCAACAAAGTAAATACAAATGCCGTATTGTTCATCTTCGAATGTGGCAGCATTTCAATGTACTACGAAAATCCGACTGGCAAGACTGTTTGGGATGTTTGTCAATATGGCCAACTGTACGTTCTGAATTTTTTTCCTACGTGTGAGAAGAGATGGTTGCTAATAGGAACTTTTATGAATTGTGAATCACATGCAGTATTCTCTTCACCATAAGAATAATACGAATATAAACATTTTGCCATGTATTCTTTCGTGTTTGCTGCTATCTCATTTAAATCCTGTCTGCCTAATAAACTACGAAACTAGAGTGAGACAACAGCAAACGCGGAAGAATATACATATTATGTCATGTTTATATTCATATTATTCTTATACCTAATAGTGATACAGTCAGAAATGAAGCACGGCAATTGACTAGATTTTTAAATCTAAGACGACTAATTTCTGTGCAGAATGTAATGTACGAAAGAGGCGTCTGCAAACATTTTCAAATGGAGAAAAATTTTCGCTAAACTCTCGTTCAGAACATCATCTATCATATGCAGTCTATTATTTGTTCTTGGTTCTTGCCGATCATTATCAAAGAAAGGAGCAAAGAAAACAAATAGCAGTCTTTTGCCATTGTTTCGCTGATGAGACGATCCCTTTTTTTTTTTAAGCGGCGGTAGCGCGCACAAAAGCAAGCCACGCCGCGAGCGGCAGCAGGTCGTAAACACTCGTTATCAGAATGAGACAAACAATGCATGACACAGTAAAATAATACATTTTCAGCATAGAGTGACATAAACACCTATAACAAAGAGAACGGCACTTATCAGATCAAAGAAAAATAAGCAATCAACTCAAACCAGAAGAGCACGTGAAAAAAGGAAGGGTACCCGTATAAATACGGACGGAGCGCCTGACGCATAGCAATGGCTACCTGGTAAAGCTTAACTGCTAAGCTTACGACTCTAACCAAACTACTGTAGCTGTATCGTCATTCATTCGACCTAAATTGTGTCTCATATTACTATGGACCAACTTTGTTTTGATTTGGAGGTGCGGCCTAAAACTTTTCTCTCCCCTTGAATTTCGAGTCTCAACTTTCAGGTGCGGCTTAGATTCGGGAAAATTTTTTTTCCTTGATTTCGAGTCTAATTTTTGAGGTGCGGCTTAGATTCGAGTAAATACGGTAAATCTCAATTTCTTAGGAAAAAAAGTAACTGATGAGCAAAAAAAGTAGGAAAGGTAACTTGATGAAGTGCTTAGCTAATATGTAATGGGCGAATTGCGGGAAGACTACTGACTGAAAAAGAGTAGTGAACATGAGCAAATGCTATCTGCAACAGAGAAGCAAGGAGACTGTAAAATACTTAAATCGTCTGTAAAATGAATCAGAGTCCAGTTTGGTGGAACATTTATGAGTAGGATATCCTATTACATATAGAATCTCTGCAAAAACTATCACATTCACCATGAAACATGAGTTTCTTTCAAAAACCATTACAATACTATGATGAAATTATATGTAAGTGACTAATGCATAGAATTACAGTGTTGCCACTAATATGTCTTTTGAGATTCCTGCTTGTGTGTTAGAAACAGCATTACCAAAGTATTATAGTTATATAAAAATATTACACCAACTTTTATCTCAGATACATGTACTGTTTCATGCTATACAATAAGAGCATGCTATATACTTAGGTTCAAGTATCAGATACCGAGACTACTGTTCTTTAGAAAATGACATCATGAACTACATTCTCAACTGATAAACCATTAAACGGGCTTAACATAGTGAGTGCAATGTGAAAAACTGTTTTAAGCATACAGCTGCCACTGAGACCAGAATAAAAGGCTGTACTCACCATATATGTGGGTTTACAATTGGACTGAGAAAGTGTTAAAAACTAAATGCTAAATCTCCGGTAGCCAAAAGTAAAATGGCAACATTCTTAGATCACTAACTCTTTCTTGTGGATTCATGCATATGTAACTATGGCATGCTACCTGCATTTGAAAAAAAATCATGAAAATGAATGGCTGTTGAAGTATCTACAGGTAGAGTACCATATTAGATAGAGCAACACTGCCAATGCTGGGGTGCTACTGAAGTATGAAGATGGCTGCACAATACACTCTGCAGGCATATATATATATATATATATATATATATATATAAGTGCTGGCAGGTCGACAGACACACAGACGAACACAAACATACACACAAAATTCAAGCTTTCGCAACAAACTGTTGCCTCATCAGGAAAGAGGGAAGGAGAGGGAAAGACGAAAGGATGTGGGTTTTAAGGGAGAGGGTAAGGAGTCATTCCAGTCCTGGGAGCGGAAAGACTTACCTTAGGGGGAAAAAAGGACGGGTACACACTCGCACACGCACACATATCCATCCACATATATACAGACACAAGCAGACATATTTAAAGACAAAGAGTTTGGGCAGAGATCTCTGCCCAAACTCTTTGTCTTTAAATATGTCTGCTTGTGTCTGTATATATGTGGATGGATATGTGTGCGTGTGCGAGTGTGTACCCGTCCTTTTTTCCCCCTAAGGTAAGTCTTTCCGCTCCCAGGACTGGAATGACTCCTTACCCTCTCCCTTAAAACCCACATCCTTTCGTCTTTCCCTCTCCTTCCCTCTTTCCTGATGAGGCAACAGTTTGTTGCGAAAGCTTGAATTTTGTGTGTATGTTTGTGTTCGTCTGTGTGTCTGTCGACCTGCCAGCACTTTCATTTGGTAAGTCACATCATCTTTGTTTTTAGATATATTTTTCCTTCGTGGAATGTTTCCTTCTATTATAACTATATATATATATATATATATATATATATATATATATATATATATATATATATATATATATATAGAGAGAGAGAGAGAGAGAGAGAGAGAGAGAGATAGCAGTGTTCTCTCACCTGGCAACGGAGTATGCTCCACATGGAGACATGTAGTCTGACAGTCCTTCTAACTCTCCTTTCAAAATATTGTGTACGTTCTGAAAACTATAGTTACTACCTGTTAATGTAATACTTGTTAGGTTTGCTTTGTGCCACCCAGAATGAATCCACAATGGCTGAATAGCCTCAGAATACCTACACTACAACAAAAATCAATGCTGAAGATCTATACACACACCCTGAAGTGTTGGCTGCAGACAGGTACAGATGCAGACAAATATGTACATAGTACATCAGGCCCTAATTGCTGTGCATAGCCTCACCACTGACTTATGTGCATCTAACTCTAAATGGGTCTACATAACTCCTGTAAACTTTACTTTAGCAGCTCATGTGCAAAAATTCACATTCTCTTCTTACTGCAGTGTAAGTAAGTGATGATAATTATGTATTAATTTGGAAACAACAACATCTTTTAAGTTTTCAATAATATTTATATAATCTTCAGCAAATATGGAATAACAACACAAAGGCAAAATGAAAGAAGTAACTGTGTTTGTTTGTGTCTTCAGGATATGAAGTGACATTTTTCCTCTGTCCCCAACACCTTACCACCCTTCATCTTTTCTCCTACCCTTGTTATTTCCTATCTGTGCTTTCCCTATGACTTCTAAAGCTACATATTTTATTGTGTTCTCACTTTTGTGTCCACTAGTCTTACTCTGGTTGTTCAATAAACCAATTTCTCCCCACCTGAAATATACTTAAAACATAAGATGTCTGTTTCGGAATTCAAAACAGTGGATAAGCTAACTTGTGCACGATCTGAAGAAAAATACTTGGAAAAATGCTATCTATACCATGGTGATCCTCTTTAGGTTATCTCTCATAAATTTTCTCGTAACGCAAAAGAAACAGTAACAAGTACACCAAATATAACACAATTATGGCAATGATGATGAACACACTGATTATATAGTTTTCTTCATTGGTAAACCTGAATTTGTGCCTGCATCCTCATGACTCCTTTCAGAACATCATTTCAGTTGTCTTTGTGATAGAGTAGCTCAAAAAACTTATTTTTTCCCTGGTGTGGTTCTCTTAACATCATTGTAAGATTTGTCTCTCTCAGTGCAGGGCTCTTATCTTTCATTATTAATTTGAGAAGCACAATATTATCATCATTATTATTATTAAAAAAACACCAGATTTAGAAGAGGTAGAATAAAGAAAAATAAAAACGAAATGAGAACATTACCAAATTGATTGTATAAGCACAAGAAATAGATACTAAAAAAGAAACTTAAAAGTTGTGATAAACTGACTAATGTGAGAAAGCAGAAGAAGGATCCCAATTTCTACCTGCATTGAAAGCTACAATATACTACAATAAATCCTGTACTCCCATGCTCTTTCATATTTATATACACAAAAAGCATACCCTACACACATACTTTTGTAAACATATCTGCTCAAAGAGAAAGCAATATGTGCAGTAAAAAAACTGAACAGCGTGCATTATACAGAAAGTGTAAACAAAGGCTATTACCGACACACATGCCTACAATTAAATAACTGTTTTACCACGGCCAGAAGTTCTGTAGTTGAAATTACGATCTTCTTCATCTTTCTGGAGTCGTTCAGACACAAGCTTTGAAATAGCTTCACAGTCTTTCTCTAAAGTATTCAGTGTATTTTGTATAGTTTGGTTAATAGTGCGTTCTATGTCTTTGCACACATTCTCAATTTGGTTGGCACATCTTGTCTGCTGCTGTAAAATGGTTGGCAGAGTGAATTTTACATTTACCCCCCCAAGAGTTGACTATGTCTAAAATAACACTAAAAATTCTATTGGAAGGGGAACAAGAAACATTTTTCACATGTTATTCAGCAGGTAATTCTCAGGCTCTTAAGTGTGAGAGTATAGTTTATGATGCAAGCAGAGAGAAATTTCAGTAACATAACAATGCAAATTTTGAGCTGGATGCCTGTTATTTCCTCCCTTTTGCTTCCCTTTAATATTTTGGAAACTGACTCTGTGCCTGATAATTTCTGTTTAGCATGTTCGTGGTATTTAGCCTTAATTTCACCTTCAAAAAAAAATTTTTTTTTTTTTTAAATAAAAAAAACTTGGCTACTTCTGGTCTGTATTTATGTTACAAGTGTCATCAATACCTGCTCTGAAATTTCAGAGAAAATTATAACAAAGTAAGTGTGTCTTCATTCTCTAACCCCCCCCCCCCCCCCCCCCCCCCGATTATGGTATAGTTGTTTAAGCCTTCCTTCCAAAGCCATTTTCATTAGTTAGAGTGTTACAACTATATAGTAGAAGTCTGTTGCTGTGTGTCTAAAACTTCAGCAGCAACAAACTTTTGTTGATATGCTCCACAGCACTCTAAAAAAGAAAAAGAGAGGGAAAGCAGTAAACATGCAAACAGACTGGATGCACTCACATTTAAAAAAAAAAAAAAAGTTATTTATAATCAATATGATGTCATCTGATAATCAAGAGGAAGATACCTTTTACAACTGTGACAAATGTATTTCACCGACTTCAAAGGTTCACTTTACTAGTGCTGCATGACTCACATAGTACTCAGAATTTGCGCTAATTGAAAATACAACAGTTCTTTGACCTACACTCCTAATTTTTAATTTCTTAAATTGGCTGACATAGAATTACAGGGGTATATGTTGTATTTTTTTGCAAGGTCCAGTTACACTACTACTTTTGATCTATACACTCTCCAACCACCTATGTGATATTTGCTTCTACATCTGCCCCAAATTTGAAAACATGTTTAGAATTACTTTATGATTCGATTTTCAAATGATCCTGCTGTGTATTAACCCATTAGCGCCATGCGTTGTCATATGGCAACGTTTGTCACAGTTTTTTTAAAATCGTTGATTCCACGACATCAACGAAGCGAGAGTGTTGGCAGCACTGGATTCCGTTCCGCAAGACTGTAAAGATCACTACACTGCAACAGTTTTAACAATACATTTAAATTCTGCAGCGTAAACAGTGTTGGAAGTCGTCGTTTGCTGAATGACGAAGAAAAATGGAGTATAAGTTTGAGTAAGTATGTTTTACACAGTAACTTACGATATATAATTTGGATATTTAGTATGGTTGTGCTTTAAATACTCAAATATATATTCTTTGGAGGTTACTGCTTGCTGTGAAATAAATTACGTGCATTTGGGCCGTTAGAACGTCGGTGTTGCCATATGGCAACGCTAGGTGCTTGTACTCAGTAAAAGGACGAATTTTCTCTTTTTTGTTTTAGAAGAGGTTTCTCGCCTGCTGAGGTGCTGCAGATTCTTTATAATGACGATATTGAAGGTGATGTGTTTGTTGAGCCCCAGATCCAAATGTAGACACAGATGAAAATTCGGGAAATGAACATGTTGGCGGGTAAGTATGCCTATCTTTGGTTTGTAATTGTTTGTATACTCATGCCGACTTTATTATGATTTGCTGTTTCATTTCTTATTTTTACAAATTATTAGACAACCTGTCCTCTCGTCAACTACGAGCTAATGCTGAAATAAGGATGCCAAATAACGAAAGGATCGGTGTTAATTATGAGCACTGTAATCCGCCGACACCACCAATGCGTAGTGCACAAGATCCAATTGTACCTGAAACAGCTACACAATGTCCAAATATACCAGAGCCATCTGTATCTGAGGTAAGATCTACCTTATTATCGGACAATATCGTGAACTGGGCTTCTGAAAAAGATATGTTTGGGAGGCGGTGGGAGAAAGGAGCTGATTTTGACAGTCAAATTACCTCTACATTTCCAAAACCTGACTACTCAAGGTATGAAAACATGTCGATCATTGACATATTTGAATGTTTCATTGACCAGGAATTTATTGAGCATTTAGCGAAAGAAACAAAGCATTATGCACTATTTCTCAATTGTCAGGACCCAAAAATTACAGCAGGTGAAATACGGTGTTTCATCTCCATTTTGTATGTTAGTGGCTACAATAAGTTACCTTCTAAAAGAAATTATTGGGACTCAAAAGATGACATGAAAAACTCGGCTGTGTCTCAGTCTCTGAGAAGAGACAGATTTCCACAAATATGTAGATTTCTGCACTGTGCAGATAACACTAAGATCGATGAAAATGACAAGGCATGGAAAATTCGTCCAGTTATGGAGATGTTGAAGCGCTACATTGTGAATTTTGTACCTGAAGAACACCTGTCATATGACGAATGTATGTTGAAGTACTACTGTCGCCATGGATGCAAACAATTCATTCATGGTATGCCACTTAAACTCAGCTATAAAATTTGGAGCCTAAATACTAAAGATGGATATTTGGTGAATTATGAACTGTATCAGGGAAAAGGTCCTAAGAGAAAGGCAGTCTATGAGCAGTTGTTTGGCAAGGCAGCAAGTCCGTTACTTGTTTTATTGGATGAAATTCCTGAAGTGAAGAGAAAACTTTGTTACAACTTCTACATGGACAATCTATTTACAGGGGCATCTCTATTTTCATTTCTCAAGTACTGTGGATACTCTACCATCGGTAGACAGAATTCCTAATGTCCACTGGAAAACAAAAAATTATTTTCCAAGAAAGATTGGGGATATTTTGAGACAGCAATAGAGAAGAATGATGGATTATTGTATGTGCGGTGGCTGGACAACACAGTTGTCACAATGATCTCTTCTTCATGTGGTGCACAAGAAGTTGGCCAAGTCAAGAGATTCTCGCAACTAAGAAAGCGAAATATAATGATTCCCAGACCAAAACTGGTAGCCAAATATAATACATATATGGGAGGTACTGATCAGATGGATCAGAATCTAGCGTGCTATCACATCGCAATAAGAAGCAAGAAATCGTACTGGTGTCTTTTTACATGAATGTTATATGTTGCCATACAAAACAGTTGGATTTTGTATAATAAAGCAAGTAACCAAACTATTTCTCAGCTTGATTTCAAGAGAGAAGTAGCAACAGTGTACTTGCAAAGACACCAAGCTTTACCAAAAGGAGCCGGGAGACCATCTGCATCAAGGGCATGTTCCGACAGCTGCATATCAGATTCAATTATATTTGATAAGACGGACCACCTCATTCAGCACACAGAAGGAAAGAAGAAGAAAAGATGTGCACACAAGGACTGTAAATCTATTGTGAGAACAATGTGTTCAAAGTGTAATGTGGGATTGTGTATTGACTGTTTTATTCCATTTCATGTAAAATAATGCTGAGTTCAAGGTTTGATTTTTGATTATTAATAGTACTGTGTTATAAAGTATCAATTTTAGGATGAAGACTGAACAATAAATTTGCGCAAAACTTGTATATGTAATAAGAAATTTCAATAACCTACTTATTTTAATTGAAGTTGTAATCTATATAAATTTAGGTAGTGAAAGCGCCTAGCGTTGCCATATGGCAACATCAAATATCTCGCTAATGGCAGTAATGACTTTCGTCAAAACAACTCTGTTGTGTAACTTATGCCTTTTACAGACATAACGCAATTAAAAAAAAAATAATCACGAAAAAATTAATTCTGGCACTAATGGGTTAACTACAGTCAGTTGTCTGGTAATCTCTTAGCTCCTTCCTTATTCGACCTGAGGAATACATTTCACTTATGGACGTGTCACCTGCTACATTGATAATGAGCCTTTAAACAACAGAATACACAAAGCTAAACATGAGCCTCATTTTCTCTCCTTCTTTTATGAAGAGCCATTCTATATCCCACCAGCGTTTGGCAGTGACATGTGAAAAAGCTGCATGCATTAGTTTCAGTGCATTTGGCAGCTTAACAGTCTTGTTACTTCTCGGGCCAAATCCCACAACTTTGCTCCAGATCAGTTCTGCTGGGTTCTTATTGTAATGGTACAGTAGCAAATGTAAAAATGCAGCATTTGTATGTTGTGCTCAATGCTTTGAAAATTATTGTTTTTCATGTTTCTACGGTACTTATCTACCTCTGTGGTATGAAACAATGGACACAGTCCAGATAAAGAGGATTTGGTTTTTCATTTTTGCCTTAAAAATTAAATTGTTATGTTTCCTTAATTTAAGCAACTTTCATGAAGTCTTTCATAAAACATCGATAATTAAGAATTTGTATTTTAAATGAAAACAGGAATTTCACATCCAATACGCAATCAGAAACAAGAAGATGCATATTATTCATAAAAAATGATGAGTTCTATAATTATGAGATGTAGGTATTTCAATTTGAACGAGAGGGGGACGGGGAGGGGGGAGGGGGGGGGGTGGGGAATGATACTGGGGCGTTTTGAACCAATGAACTATTACCTGCATTAAATTTACATTCCACTACACTACCAACTGAGCTACATGTACAACGTGGACTAATGAATCAACTGTATTACATACAGTGGCTGAGAAAATATCAAAGCTGATTATCTCTGTAAATTTATGAAAAACATTAAGAACAGCCTATTTCTCAGCATTTTTTAACTATATTCCACACACACGTTTCACTACAGAACAGAAAGCAGCCTCAGCCATTTTCGTACAGCGCATTAACAGCGCGACAATCAGAGCACAACACTGCAGAGCCTTTGACTGTACACGATTTTTGAAATAAATACTACTTAGCTAAAGTGTGATTAAGCTCATGGTCGTAAGTACAGTTGTACACCTTAGATTTTCATTTAATGTAACTTAGTACTAATATATCTAATATGTAAGAAGGACCTACTTCCAAGAGCGTAACACCATCCGTGTACGTGTGCTACTGCTTCTCACCAATCATCATGTTTGTGTTTGTTTACAACAGGTTTATTCTCATGATGAACAGATTATATATGGAAACATCGCACTCACATGACGTTCCACCAAGTAACATTTAGCGAACATGAACACTCTAGTTTTGCAGGAGGCATGATTGAAGTTCAATCTCAGCAAAAGTGAAATTTTTCAGCTTATTGGAGTACCTAGGCCACGTCTTTCCTCACGAAAATATAATAGCAATGCAGAAACGCACCTAAGCAATTGCATCCGTGCTTCAGCCTGAGAACCGCAAGCAGCACCAAGCATTTCTGGAAAAAAATTATATATTATGGAAAATTCATTCTGGTGGCATCTTGGATAGCTCATCGTTTACAACATTTGTGTAAAAAAGGGAGTGGTCTTCTTGTGGTTTGTTGCACGTGAAACAATGTTCAGGAGCTCAAACAGTGTCTACTATCAGCACCTTGTTTAAGAATGTTCCAACCTGGGACAAAAACACTGGCTGCAGCTTTTGCATTGGACCACGGAGTGGGGGCCATCCTTGCTCACTGAGAGACTGATGGTTCAGAGAACGCCTCTGCTAATGCTTGAAAACCCCTCACCTCTCCACATATGAAATACTGTTGTTGTTGTTGTGGCCTTCAGCCCTGAGACTGGTTTGATGCAGCTCTCCATGCTACTCTATCCTGTGCAAGCTTCTTCATCTCCCAGTACTTACTGCAACATACATCCTTCTGAATCTGCTTAGTGTATTCATCTCTTGGTTTCCCTCTATGATTTTTAGCCTCCGTGCTGCCCTCCAATGCAAAAATTTGTGATCCATTGATGCTTCAGAACATGTCCTACCAACTGGTCCCTTCTTCTTGTCAAGTTGTGCCACAAACTCCTCTTCTCCCCAATTCTATTCAATACCTCCTCATCAGTTATGTGATCTACCCACCTAATCTTCAGCATTCTTCTGTAGCACCACATTTCCAAAGCTTCTATTCTCTTCTTGACCAAACTATTTATCGTCCATGTTTCACTTCCATACATGGCTACAACCCATACAAATACTTTCAGAAACGACTTCCTGACCCTTAAATCAATACTCGATGTTAACAAATTTCTCTTCTTCAGAAACGCTTTCCTTGCCATTGCCAGTCTACATTTTATATCCACTCTACTTTATTCGACTACATTCCATTATCCTCATTTTGCTTTTGTTGGTGTTCATCTTATATCTTCCATTCAAGACACTGTCCATTCCATTCAACTGCTCTTCCAAGTCCTTTGCTGTCTCTGACAGAATTACAATGTCATCGGCGAACCTCAAAGTCTTTATTTCTTCTCCATGGATTTTAATACCTACTCCGAATTTTTCTTTTGTTTCCTTTACTGCTTGCTCAATATACAGATTAAATAACATCGGGGAGAGGCTACAACCCTGTCTCACTCCCTTCCCAACCGCTGCTTCCCTTTCATGCCCCTCGACTCTTATAACTTCCATCTGGTTTCTGTACAAATTGTAAATGGCCTTTCGCTCCCTGTATTTTATCCCTGCCACCTTCAGAATTTGAAAGAGAGTATTCCAGTCAACATTGTCAAAAGCTTTTTCTAAGTCTACAAATGCTAGAAACGTAGGTTTGCCTTTCCTTAATCTATTTTCTAAGATAAGTCGTAGGGTCAGTATTGCCTCACGTGTTCCAACATTTCTACAGAATCCAAACTGATCTTCCCAGACGTCGGCTTCTACCAGTTTTTCCATTCATCTGTGAAGAATTCGCATTAGTTTTTTGCAGCTGTGACTTATTAAACTGATAGTTCGGTCGTTTCACATCTGTCAACACCTGCTTTCTTCGGGATTGGTATTATTATATTCTTCTTGAAGTCTGAGGGTATTTCGCCTGTCTCATATATCTTGCTCACCAGATGGTAGAGTTTTGTCAGGACTGGCTCTCCCAAGGCCATCAGTAGTTCCAGTGGAATGTTCTCTACTCTCGGGACCTTATTTCAACTCAGGTCTTTCAGTGCTCTGTCAAACTCTTCACGCAGTATCGTATCTCCCATTTCATCTTCTTCTACATCCTCTTCCATTTCCATAATATTGTCCTCAAGTACATCGCCCTTGTATAGACCCTTTATATACTTCTTCCACTTTTCTGCTTTCCCATCTTTGCTTAGAACTGCGTTTCCATCTGAGCTCTTGATATTCATACAAGTGGTTCTCTTTTCTCAAAGGTCTCTTTAATTTTCCTGTAGGCAGTATCTATCTTACCCCTGGTGAGATAAACCTCTACATCCTGACATATGTCCTCTAGCCATCCCTGCTTAGCCATTTTGCACTTCCTATCGATCTCATTTTTGAGACGTCTGTATTCCTTTTTGCCTGCTTCATTTACTGCATTTTTATATTTTCTCCTTTCATCAATTAAATTCAATATTTCTTCTGTTATCGAAGGATTTCTACTAGCCTTCATCTTTTTACCTATTTGATCCTCTGCTGCCTTCACTACTTCATCCCTCAGAGCTACCCATTCTTCTACTACTGTATTTCTTTCCCCCATTCCTGTCAACTGTTCCCTTATGCTCTCCCTGAAACTCTGTACAACCTCTGGTTCTGTCAGTTTATCCAGGTCCCATCTCCTTAAGTTCCCACCTTTTTGCAGTTTCTTCAGTTTTAATCTACAGTTCATAACCAATAGATTGTGGTCAGAATCCACATCTGCCCCTGGAAATGTCTTACAATTTAAAACCTGGTTACTAAATCTCTGTCTTACCATTATATAATCTATCTGATACCTTCTAGTGTCTCCAGGATTCTTCCATGTATACAACCTTCTTTTACGATTCTTGAACCAAGTGTTAGTTATGATTAAGTTATGCTCTGTGCAAAATTCTACCAGACGCCTTCCTCTTTCATTTCTCACTCCCAATCCATATTCACCGACTATGTTTCCTTCTCTCCCTTTTCCTACTCTCGAATTCCAGTCACCCATGACTATTAAATTTTCGACTCCCTTCTCTACCTGAATACCGTATTTACTCGAATCTAAGCCGCACTTTTTTTCCGGTTTTTGTAATCCAAAAAACCGCCTGCGGCTTAGAATCGAGTGCAAAGCAAGCGGAAGTTCAGAAAAATGTTGGTAGGTGCCGCCACAACTAACTTCTGCCTTCGAATATATGTAGCGCTACAAGGGGATGCTTTGTAGGCACAGAGATAAATACTGGCGCCAAAATCTCTGCGTCAGTAAATAAATTAAAAAAAAAAAGGTGGAAGACGAGCTTTTTTCTCCGCCTTATCCAACGAAGTAAATACAAATTCCGTATTGTTCATCTTCGAATGTAGCAGAATTTCAATGTACTACGAAAATCCGACTGGCCAGACTGTTTGGGATGTTTGTCAATATGGCCATTCTACGTGTTGAATTTTTTACTACCTGTGAGAAGAGGTGGTTGCTTATAGGAACCTAACGAAATGTGAATCACATGCAGTATTCTCTTCACCATAAGAATAATATGAATGTAAACATTATGCCACGTATTCTTTCGTGTTTGCTGCTATTTCATTTAAATCCTATCTGCCTAATAAACTACGAAACTAGAGTGAGACAACAGCAAACGCGGAAGAATATACGTATCGTGTCATGTTTACATTCGTATTTTTCTTATGCCTAATAGTGATACAGTCAGAAATTAAGCACGGCAACTGATTAGATTTTTAAATCTAAGATGACTAATTCCTGTGCAGAATTTGACGTACTAGAGAAGCGGCCGCAAAGATTTTCAAACGGAGAAAAATTTTCGCCTAACTCTCGTTCAGAACATATTCTATCATATGCAGTCTATTATTTGGTTCTTGTTGATCATTATCAAAGAAAGCAGTGTAAGTAACAACAAATAGTAGTCTCTTGCCATTGTTTCGCTAGTGAGACGATTCCTCTCTTTTCTTGTTTTTTAATTGTAAGCGGCGGTAGCGCGCACAAAAGCAAGCCATGCCGCGCGCGGCGACAGGCCGTAAACACGCACTATCAGAATGAGACAAACAATGCATTACACAGTACAGTAATGCATTTTCAGCTCAGAGTGACGTTAACACCTATAACAAAGAAAACGGCACTTATCAGATCAAAGCAAAATAAGCAATCGATTCAAACCAGACGAAGCACGTGAAAAGGAAGGGTACCCATATAAATACGGACGGAGCGCCTGACGTATAGCAATGGCTACCTGATAAAACTTAACTGTTAAGCTTACGACTCGAACCAAACTCCTGTAGCTGTGTCGTCATTCATTCGACCTAAATTGTGTCTCGTATTGCAATGGACCAACTTTGTTTTGATTTGGAGGTGCGGCCTAAAACTTTTCTCTCCCCTTGAATTTCGAGTCTCAAATTTCAGATGCGGCTGAGATTCGGGAAAATTTTTTTCCTCGATTTCGAGTCTCATTTTTCGGGTGCGGCTTAGATTCGAGTGCGTCTTAGATTCGAGTAAATACGGTAATTTCTTTTATCTCATCATACATTTCATCAATTTCTTCATCATCTGCAGAGCTAGTTGGCATATAAACTTGTACTACTGTAGTAGGTATGGACTTCGTGTCTATCTTGGCCACAATAATGTGTTCACTATGCTGTTTGTAGTAGCTTACCTGCACTCCTATTTTTTATTCGTTATTAAACCTACTTCTGCATTACCCCTATTTGATTTTGTATTTATAACCCTGTATTCACCTGACCAAAAGTCTTGTTCCTCCTGCCACCGAACTTCACTAATTCCCACTATATCTAACTTTAACCTATCCATTTCCCTTTTTAAATTTTCTAACCTACCTGCCCAATTAGGGGATCTGACATTCCATGCTCCGATCTGTAGAACGCCAGTTTTCTTTCTCCTGATAATGACGTCCTCTTGAATAGTCCCCGCCCGGAGATCTGAATGGGGGACTATTTTACCTCCGGAATATTTTACCCAAGAGGACGCCGTCATCATTTAACCATACAGTAAAGCTGCATGCCCTTGGGAAAAATTACGGCTGTAGTTTCCCCTTGCTTTCAACCGTTCGCAGTACCAGCACAGCAAGGCCGTTTTGGTTAGTGTTACAAGGCCAGATCAGTCAATAATCCAGACTGTTGCCCCTGCAACTACTGAAAAGGCTGCTGCCCCTCTTCCAAATTGAAAAAGAAATACTGGCCATTGTATTCACATTGAATAAATTTCATACGTCTTTATGGTACCAAGTTCCACTTGGTAGCAGACCATACACTGTTGAGATCATCATTCAGTTCAACAGTTCAAGTCCCAGATCATTCTGCTCATTCGCTCCAGTGCGGAGCATTGTTCCTATCAAGATAAACCTATGTAAGCCACTTCAGAAGCACATCCCAGCATGCAAACCCTGACACCCTTTCCTGCCTACCCCTGGGCCATAATACAAGTTAATAAAGAGGAAATTCTTTGCTTCTAGCTGGACATCAAGGCTCAACAGGCCATTGGCAATTTTTCCGGGAGACCGCACTGCTGTCACCACAGAGGTGGACACTGCTCTCAAACAAGTTTGCACCTTCATCTTGAGGGTGTGGCCAGAGCTATTGGCCAGGCAACAATTTCCTCCTCTTCAGCATTACTGTGGGTAATGACACCATGCCTCTGTGGGTGTGGTTTCTCTTAACCACAGACCACACAGCACTGTATGCTGTGATTCCACCAACCTTTCAGCAGCAGATCCTACATTTACTGCATCAGGGGCATTGGGGGCACTTCCAGGATCAAGCTGCTCGCTCAGTGCCACACTTATTGGCTGGACAGCAAGTGAGAAATAGAGAGCCTTGTCTGTTAATGCAACACATGTGTGGAACAACAGATGATCCCATGTCAGGTTCCTTTTAGCCTATGCTAGTATTCACGAAATCTTGGGAATGAATGCATTTCAATTTTGCAGGCCCGTTCCTCAACACTATGTGGCTCATCGTCACACATTTTTTCCAAGTTCCTGTACATTATTAACTGCCATACAACCACAGTAGAATACAGTGACGGTGCTGTCAAAGATTTCCGCCATCGATGGCCTGCTGCTGAGAATTTCTGCACTAAGAATGGAGTGAAGTTCATGTGTTTGCATCCTTTCCATCCCCAATCAAATGGAGAGGTTGAGAGATTCACTCAGACATTAAAACAGCACATTAATACATTTGTCCAGGATCCTTCTACCCAAGATGCAGTGACATATCGGGCAACATCATTTGCTCACAAGAGCCCATCAGAGCTGTTCACTCCCGCATTTACTGCTGCCAGCACTCGGGCCCCTGCCCTTCCCCACAGTTTCTCCCGCCTCTCCAAAATTCCAATCTGGTACACGAGACTACAGGTTCAGCCAACAAGATCAGTGATTCCCAGCCACCATTTGTCAGAAACATGGACAACAAGTTTTTACACTTGATACCAGGGACCAGAACACCACTCAACACCAGAACCAGCCCCGGTTATTGAACTGTGGCCCCCAGTCTTATTATCCTAATATTTCCACACACCTCATTCTTTGATGGAAGAAGACCTCATGCTTGAGTCTGCTCCTCCATCCTCCTCCACCTGCCTCCCTATAATTCCACTGTTTGTTGTTCCAGGAAAGTATGGCCAGAGGGGTGAGTCTGGCCTCGTCACCAGATTCTGCATCCCAAGGCAGACCAGTGCTTTGGACTGATTTACAGCAGCCAGGGTCATCTCGAAAGGTTGCACGAGTGAGGCAGCCACCATTCTGGAGCCCAGATGTCATCATGACATAGCCTCCGATGTCCACAACCTTAATATTTGGATGTTGTTTCGCTCCTGACTTGTTATCACCTCCAGCCCGTTTCATGTTATTGTACAGTGTGCTGTCATGTGTTGTACTGCATAAATTATAAAAAAAGTGTTCATTTGTGTTTTGTGCCACAACAGATATATTCAAGAAAGAGATAATACTCCATTTTAGGCAGAGTACTACTTTGTGACTAGTCAGTCACAATGCAGGGGTCACGAGTAAATAAGAATAATACATGGGGGATTTTTTTGTGGAACAAGGAGGGAGGGTGCTTCCTGCCAGTAAAGGCTTTGGAAAAGATTCAACATATTTGAATGGTGACTACTTGTTGCTGTATGTACAGTGTTAATAGCACCACAATAGCCAGCATTATGTGCCTTAGTCACCTGTAGTAATAAACCTGTCAGCTGTCTGAAGACCAGTACATGCTCTGAAATTTCTATTGTGCCTATCTCATTTCACACTTACCTTCAACTCTTTACCTGAACTCAGATTTTTTAAATCTGATTTATGTCTCCCTTCTATAACATTTGCCTTAAGCTTTTCTGTTTTTCCCTAACACAGTGTAGTTTCAAGAAGAAAAATTTTAATTATGAACACTGAGAAATACAGATTTTAACTCTTTCTTAAATTGAAAGCAGATATTCTAGTTCCTTATACACAGTTAATGGTACCTTGTTTAATTCTGGTATGTAAATAGTAGGCATGTCAAATCCAGTCCTATTCAGACCAGGCCGCTTACACAATTCTTGAACAATCTGCATCATTACTCTGAAAAAAAAAGAAAAAAAAAAAAGAGAGAGAGAGAGAGAGAGAGAGATTAGAGGAGAAGTGGGATTAATGTAGTATCAAATACTGTTACTAGAAAGTGACTACAAAAATCATACAGAATTCATACCTTTGTCGATCAGACTCATCCCCAGCATCATCTGCCTTGGACAAATAAAAACGCATTTTTTCTGTTTGGGTTTTATTTAAGGCCTCAACTAGGTTGAGAGTTCTTTTACAAAGTGCCTGGCCAATTGGGTCAAAGAAAACGAATACCAAATCAGCCATCTTTCCTGTAAAAAGACAGAAAAATAAGTACAACATGATAGACAAAACTTCATTATTTAATGCAAAGGAGAAAAAGGTGAATCATTTGCAAAAATCAATATAAATACCAAAACAGGATTAATGTACATGTTTAGTATTTTACAGAAACCGACAGACAGACAGTGAGTAACAGATTGTGCCATCCAGCAATCCATAAAAAAGGCGTACTTTCATGCAGTGATATATAGAATGACAAATCTTTAACTTGATGAAATAAATAAATAGAAATAAATAGAAATCCTAATAAAATTACCCAAAGTAAACAATTTTGATCCACAAATAACTAAATGAATACATAAAAAGAAGCTTAAAAGTGAACAGCTGACAACAAGATAACTTTGGTGGTAGTGATGGTAGTGGTGGTGGATAGGGAGGGAGGGAGGGAGGGAGGGAGGGAGGGAGGGAGGGAGGGGGGGAGAGAGAGAGAGAGAGAGAGAGAGAGAGAGAGAGAGAGAGAGAGAGAATATAAGTCTGAGGTTCTATCATATTCTAGTAACACTTCTAATGAAATAGCAAAACCTTTGAAAACATGAAAGTCAAAATTGGGTTTTGTACTGACAACTGTACTAAAAGTAAAATAAAAGATACACCATCAATAGAAGAGAACTTGGAAATACACAGAACTGACTACAATAGTTGTCACACAGTGTATCTTGGGCAAACCTAGATAAATTTTCGGTTTTGTTTTAAAGAACACACAAAACCCACTACTATTGCAAGCGCCTGCAAGTTGCACATTATGAACAACAAATATCTGATGTGAAGTACTAATAAGAAGCTCCAAATCCATCACCACACAAAGAACAGACTGGGAATTAATATTAGAGAAAAGATTAAGGTTTTTATTCATTGTTAATATCAACCAAGTTCAATCACCAACAGCCAAGCAGATTTACAAAACAGAAGTTCTCTCAAAAATTTCAGTTACATTCTGCTTACAACTGATGAAAAAACAAAGTGAAATTCTATTTGCAGTTTGACAAGTAGGAGTAATAGTACCACATACACTCTGAGTGAATACATATTACAGATGCGTTGTACTAAAAATACTGCAGATATTTCAAATCTTGATTCTGCATTTGTACCACAAATATGAACAAAATTAAACCATGTGCAACAACAATGGCAGAATTTTGCTTCACTATGTTAGTGGGGATAAAGAACATGTATTTTTATTGGAAACAAGATCACAGGTGTCCATGGCAATGACTACAAAGCTGAACCATCCGTATCACAGGCTGAGTGGGGTAGGAGGGAATAATGTACTTTGTTGGGAACAGCAGTTTAGCATTTCCAGGTAGAAGAGAATTAGTTCTGAGCTTGCACGGAAATTTTGCATTCAATAAGCAATGCAAGCAGTTGATACTGGAATTTCACTTGTTACTCTTAGCATCACCCTAAAAACAACCCTGAACAGGGCATAGCGGAGCTTGATGGAATATCATTCCATCTGTGGGAAATGCGTAGTTTCCAGGTTGCCACACGGTTTATCTCAAAGTCAAGAGAAGCCATTTAAACTGCGAGCACAGCCACTGAAAGTTAATTGTAGGATAGTGTACCGTTAAGATACAGGGAAGGTAGTCTAGGTAGACGTAGGAGAAAATCTGCCTGGAATAGATTATGTGTAGCAGGTGAATAGATTTTGTGTAGCAGAACCTTTTGAGGAAAATGAGGAACTTAGTAAGATGTGACTTTTGTGTGCTGTAGTGTGATATGCATAGAAGAGTTAAACGGGAATTAGGTAGTATCCATTGAGATAGACCATTTTTGTCATAGACATAGAATTACCTAAGAGATTACTAATAGCTGATTTAAAGGTTTTACGGTAAGAGGATTTGGACAGAGGAAATTTCAAGCCGAAGCTGGAGTACACCACCAGTTTCACAGTATCACATGGAAAAGTAGCTCATTTAGAGGGAGTACATAAAAAAGACATGGAATAATTGTTGGCAGAGCACAAAGACTTATTTAATTCACCCTAGACATTACCAGGAGCCCCAGTAACATAACACAGTATCCTGACTGGGAATGAACTACCTGTACTTTTATATCTTCAAATTTAACACATATTTCGGACAACAACACATATAAGTCACTGAGTAAGTTGACCTGTGTACAAGTCGGCATTCGATTAAACACTGGGTCTCAGTCTAGCGGCCGCTGCTCGGCTGGCCGCTTAGGTGGCGCAGCTGCTGCGTGGCTGGCAGACAGCGCCGCACATAGAGGACGTGCTTAATTGCGCGGCGGCACTTTGAATAATCGGCGAGTCACAACACTTTTCCCCCCTTTGAAATTGTTGCACTGGTCTTGATGGAGGTGTCCTGGAGATGTCTAACGTCCATAGGCGTTGTTTGACTCGCCGTAAAGTCTCGAGGAGGAGGCTTCCCGTACGGACGGTAGTGTCCCCGATGACAACGGGTTGAGATGACAGGAGACGTAGGGGTTGAATCTGCTGGGGCCCCCTGCACCAATCTGCCCGTTGCGGCAAGTCCAGTTGATATGACAGGAGACATGGGCGATGTGTCGGCGTCTGTTGGAGGAGGAGGCGAGTAGATGTACTCTGACAGAGGACGGGTCCTCCGGTTCCTGCATGGGCACGTCTCCTGGTGGTGTCCGTTCTGGTGCTGGCATCGCGATGACGGTGAGAGGGCTGCGTTGTGAGTATTGAGAGATACCAAGATCCCGAGCATCAGGTAGAGCCAAAGGTGGTGTGGCGGCATTCGGGACAGGCGTTGCTGGCACCCGAGGCCGAAGCTGGTCCGAATGACGCACTGCAACGCCCGTGTCCGTCTGGATTTCATACAGGCGTCTGCCACGGTGTCGTAAGATGCGGCCCAGGCTCCATTTTGGCCGCCTGCCATATCCCCGCACCCAGATGAGGTCGTCGGCGGTGAACCGGCCAC
This sequence comes from Schistocerca cancellata, assembly GCF_023864275.1. NCBI lineage: Eukaryota > Metazoa > Arthropoda > Insecta > Orthoptera > Acrididae > Schistocerca > Schistocerca cancellata. Next base: position 193,338,445 of record NC_064634.1, read on the forward strand.
GTGAAGGCACCCGCGGCCGTGAGGTGGGAGGCCGCAGAAGATGAAGTAGCGTGCGGGGCTGTCGGCCATGTAAGAGCTCAGCCAGGCTGTGATCGCCCATGGGGGTGAAACGGTAAGACGCCAGGAACTGGAGAAGCGCGTCATCAACAGCAGAAGAAGTCAGAAGTTTCCGCATCTGAGCCTTAAGTGTGCGGACCAGTCGTTCAGCCTCACCGTTGGATTGTGGATGGAACGGCGGGGCCGTGACATGCGTAACGCCGTGACGAGCACAAAAATCCGCAAAGTCGGAAGAGGCAAATTGCGGACCATTATCAGTAACAAGAGTAGAGGGGAGGCCTTCCAAAGAAAAAATGCGGGCCAGAGCACTGGTGGTTGCCGCGGTGGTAGGCGACGTGCAACGGACAATGAAAGGAAAGTTAGAATAGGCGTCAATTACGAGGAGCCAATAAGTACCTATAAAGGGTCCCGCAAAGTCAGCATGAATGCGCTCCCCGGGCTTCTCAGGCGAAGGCCACGGTGACAAAGATGACTTCGGGGCAGCAGCCTGTGACGCACAAGGGCCGCAGGCAGCGACCATGTGTGCGATGTCAGAGTCGATGCCAGGCCAGTACACATGACGGCGTGCCAGAGATTTTGTGCGAGACACACCCCAGTGCCCCTGGTGAAGGAGGCGCAAGACCGAAGCACGCAAAGACGCAGGTACCACAACACGCGGCGAAGCATTGTCAGTGGAGAGGAGGATAACACCATCCCTAGCCGTGAGGCGGTAGCGCAAAGTGTAGTAGTTCTGCAACGGATCAGAAGTCTTAGCGGACGGGCGATCTGGCCAACCCTTCTGAATACAGCGTAAAACCCGGGAGAGGGTAGGGTCAGAACCCGTAGCAGCCGCCAGCCTGTCCCCAGTGATGGGGAACCCGTCCACAACCCGCTGCTCGGCAACATCCAGGTGGAAACACAGAAGTTCGTCCCTATCGAATGCCTGATCAGGACCCATGGGAAGACGAGACAAAGCATCAGCATTCGCATGTTGAGCCGTTGGCCGGAAGTGAATCTCATAATTGAAACGGGACAAGTAAAGAGCCCAACGCTGGAGGCGGTGTGCAGCCTTGTCGGGAAGTGATGTTGATGGATGATACAAGGAAACAAGCGGTTTGTGATCCGTAACAAGATGAAATTTTGAGCCATAGAGAAAAACACCAAACTTATGAAGAACATAAATGATGGCCAAAGCTTCTTTCTCAATTTGAGAATACTTTTGTTGGGCATCCGTGAGCGTTTTGGAGGCATAAGCGATGGGTTGTTCCGAACCGTCAGAAAAACGGTGCGCAAGGACTGCACCGACCCCGTATTGAGAGGCGTCTGTGGCAAGAACAAGATGTTGGCCAGGTCGATAAGTAGCCAGGCACGGGGCCTGTTTCAGCATAGCCTTTAATTTCTGGAAAGCCGCGTCACATGACGCGGACCAGTGAAAAGGCACGTTTTTATGCAACAGGCGATGCAACGGCTGAGCCAGCGACGCCGCAGACGGTAAAAACTTGTGATAGTATGCTATTTTCCCCAAGAAAGCCTGCAGTTCCTTAACAGATGTAGGGCGAGGAAGGGCATCGATCGCAGCAACAGTGTGTTGAAGCGGACGAATACCATCCCGAGAGAGTTGAAACCCCAAGTACGTGATAGATGCCTGAAAAAATTGTGATTTCTGAAGATTACACTTAAGACCGGCAGTCTGTAAGACATTAAAAAGTGCGCGGAGATTTTGAAGATGTTCTTCAGTGGTGGAGCCAGTGACAAAAATGTCGTCCATGTAATTTATACACCCCGGGACAGGGAGCAATAATTGTTCCAAGAACCACTGAAAGAGAGCAGGGGCGCTAGCAACCCCGAATGGCAAGCGTTGGTATTGATAGAGGCCGAAAGGCGTGTTAAGGACCAGAAACTGCCGGGAAGCAGCGTCGAGAGGAAGTTGATGATAAGCTTCCGACAGGTCAATTTTACAAAAATACTGTCCTCCAGCGAGTTTAGTGAACAGTTCTTCAGGACGGGGCATAGGGTAAGTGTCGATGAGGCATTGAGCATTTACAGTGGCTTTGAAATCGCCACAGAGACGAATATCACCATTGGGCTTAGCAACTACAACGACAGGAGAGGACCACTCACTGGAAGTGACAGGAAGCAAGACCCCTGAAGCAGTGAGACGATCCAACTCCCGTTTTACCCGATCACGAAGGGCCACAGGAATGGGCCGGGCCCGAAAAAACTTAGGCCAAGCAGTGGGTTTGAGAGTGATATGAGCTTCAAAGTCGTTTGCACGGCCTAACCCAGGGGAAAAAAAGGGACGAAAATGTCGTCGTCAAGGAATCCAGTTGAGCATAAGGAATAGCGTCAGAGACAATATTGACAGAGTCATCTATGGAGAACCCAAAAACGCGAAAGGCATCGAAACCAAAAAGATTTTCTGGTCGACCACAAATATGGACAGTGCGAACGACGGATTTGTAAGATACCTCAGCATTAAACTGTCCCAAGAGAGAAATCTTCTGTTTATTGTACGTCCGTAATTGCCGAGTGACAGGGGACAGGAGTGGAGAACCCAGCTGAAGATACGTCTGAGAATTAATTATAGTGGCAGCAGAACCGGTATCCACTTGCATGCGAACATCTCGACCAAGGATTTGGACAGTGAGGAATAACTTCCCTGAAAGGGAAGAAGTGCAATTGACAGACAACACAGAATCAGAATCAGCGTCATGTTCATGAACATCATGTATGCGGTCGGATTTACAAACGCAAGACACATGAACTTTCTTTTTGCAAGTGTGACACACAGCCCAACGTTGGGGACAATCCTCGCGTGAATGTTTCGTAAAACACCGCGGACATGAAGGAAGTTGCCGGGGATTTTGCTGCAGTTTCTTAGTGGGTTGTTTACGGCTAGGCCGAGGCTGCGCGTGGGAGCGCACTGCGGCCACGTCGGCCGGCGGGGACGCGCCGCACGCGTCGTCAACAGCGCACAGAGGTTGTATTTCCCCGACGTCACCCCACGCTTCTATTTGCGCCCCAGCGGCGCGAGAAATTTCAAAAGACTGCGCAATGGAGAGAACTTCATCTAGAGTCGGATTCGCCAACTGAAGGGCACGTTGCCGAACTTCTTTGTCGGGCGCCGACCGGATAATAGCATCCCGTACCATGGAATCGGCATAGGATTCTTTGTGAACGTCAGTAACAAATTGACACTTTCGACTGAGGCCGTGAAGTTCAGCAGCCCAAGCGCGATAGGACTGATTTGGTTGTTTTTGACAACGATAAAAGGCAACACAAGAGGCTACCACATGCGTTTGCTTTTGAAAATAGACAGACAGAAGGGAGCACATTTCAGCAAAGGACAAAGACGCAGGATCCTTCAAAGGAGCCAACTGCGACAACAACCGATACATTTGAGGTGAAATCCAGGAAAGGAACAGAGACTTACATGGTTGTTCGTCCGTGACATGAAATGCCAAGAAGTGCTGTCAAAGACGTTTTTTTCATAATCAGACCAGTCTTCCGCCGTCTCGTTGTAAGGTGGAAAAGGAGGTACAGCCAACGACGAGAAACGCCCCGCATTTGATCCCACGACGAAATCGCGAATCGCTGTCGTGAGAAGCGTTTGCTGTTCAATGAGATTTTGCAAGAGCTGCTCGACAGTAGCCATGGAACCCTGTGAGTCAACGGTGAAAAGGAAAAATCCACTACCTCGTCGCCAATTTTTATATCTTCAAATTTAACACATATTTCGGACAACAACACATATAAGTCACTGAGTAAGTTGACCTGTGTACAAGTTGACATTCGATTAAACACTGGGTCTCAGTCTAGCGGCCGCTGCTCGGCTGGCCGCTTAGGTGGCGCAGCTGCTGCGTGGCTGGCAGACAGCGCCGCACGTAGAGGACGTGCGTAATTGCGCGGCGGCACTTTGAATAATCGGCGAGTCACAACACGTACATTGGAAACCTTATCAGGCACCCCATCACTTTCAATCTATGATAGAGGACTTTGTCAATCAGCAATTATTTGATGGAATCATTGAAGAAAGAATTAGTCCATTGGGTGCACTGGTAGTGACCTGTCCACAAAAACAACACTGATAGAACAAAAGCCTATTAGTTTTGTTGCCATTACAGATATCTGAATAAATGGTAAGTCACAGACGCATACCCTATCCTGAACAATACAAATGCATTGGATAACTTGGAAAAATGCAGGTACTTTATGAAAATGAATATACAGAGTGGGACCGAAGGCCGTAGCAGTCTGGTCCCTTCAATCCCACAAACTAACCAATATACAGAGTGTGTACAATCAGTTCGAAGCAGCATTGGAAGGTGATCTGAAAACAACATTTACTGTTCCACCAGGCTAGTACCAATATCATCCAAAATTGTGCTAAACGCAATCTCTGAAAATTATTTTGAGCAGTTAGTTCATGAGCCCACACGAATAGGAAATGGTTGTGAAAACACACCTGATCTCTTAGCAACAAATAATCCTGAGTTAGTAATGAACATCAAAACCGATTCAGGGATTAGTGAACACAGGGTTGTCATAGTGAGATTGAACATTGTAATCCCCAAATCCTCAAAAAAAATAAGCGAAAAATATACCTATTCAAAAACGCAGATAAAAATTCACTTGACGCCTTCCTGAGAGACAAACTCCATTCATTCCAAATTAATAATATAAGAGTAAACCAGATGTGGTTTAAATTCAAAGAAATAGTATCGGCAGCAATTGAGAGATTTATACCAAATAAATTAACAAACGATGGAGCTGATCCACCTTGGTACACAAAACGGGTTAGAACACTGTTGCAGAAACAATGAAACGAACATACCAAATTTAAACAGACGCAAAATCCCCAAGATTGGCGATCTTTTACAGAAGCTCAAAATTTAGTGCGGACATAAATGAGACATGCTTATAACAGTTTCCACAACAAAACTTTGTCTCAAAACCTGGCAGAAAATCCAAAGAGATTCTCGTCATATGTGAAGTATGTTAGCGGCAAGAAACAATCAATGCCTTCTCTGCGCGATAGCAATGGAGAAACTATCGAAGACAGTGCTGCCAAGGCAGAGTTACTAAACACAGCCTTCCGAAATGCCTTCACAAAAGAAAATAAATTAATATTCCAGAATTCGCATTTGAGAACAGCTGCCAACATGAGTAACAGAAATAAATATCCTCAGAGTACTGAAGCAACTTAAATCACTTAATAAAAGCAAGTCGTCTGGTCCAGACTGTATACCAATTAGGTTCCTTTCGGAGTATGCTGATGAAATTAGCTCCTATAGCATCCCCAGCAAAATAATAAGAAAAGACTTAAAAAACAGTATTTATAAAGAAGAGAGATTTAAAATTTGAATAATAAGTGGACACTAGCCACTCAGGCGAACATAACTTTTTCTCCGTATTATAATAATTTCTCTGTGTAAGTTTTGAGTGCAAAGAAATATAACAAAATGATCTAAAGAGACGACAAGATACGCTCTTTTGTTAATTTTATAGTCGTCCTCACTTCTTCTCTTGTCTTGGTTGCGTGTAGACGGACATCTTGCGAGTGCTGGCAAATGTAAGCATATTTGTACTAATTAAGCAGATAATATATTGATTTAATATCACTGTTCACTTTTAATTTGAAAGAGGTGATCTCGATTTCATGTCCACCTTCGTTTGAATTAACCTGCATTCGAGTAATTTACAGTTCAACAATCGCAGCAGCCGATGTAGCCAACGATGCCATTACGTGGCGATATTAACTTCTAAAATTTAGCGGAAGCAAAATACTCGCCCGCTATTAACATAATATACATTTTTCTCCACAGCCGCCCGACGCTGCAGAAAATACATAGCTTTAAGATTCTTATTTTCAGTACAACAGCCGAGAGCCAGAGCCAGGACTCCGACTACGATGCAATGGTTAACGGAGGTAAGAAGGAATACTCTCGCGCGTGTGTGGGCCGCAATTTTAATTAATAACTAAAGATTTTTTATTAAAGTGAACTGACTAGCCGAGGAAATTAATATGAAAAGTTTATTCCATTGTTCAACTTATATGCTCATGTCTTAAGATTCAGCGAGTCTAACATTCATTAACATAACAAATAATTTAAGATTAATATTGTTAAAAAGGAGAACATCACAAAAGCATTTAATCGTAAATCAAAATTGAATGAAATATCATTTTTATTAAGGCCCACCACGTAAGTTGGCAACAATCAAAATAACAATAACAATAATAATAACAATAGTAATAATAATAATAATAATATATTAAATTACAACGGCCGACAGACACGAGACTCCATACTTAACAATCATATACAACTGTTCGCTCGACGAAACATACGTAACCAAAGACTGGAAAGTTGCACAGGTCACACCAATATTCAAGAAAGGTAGTAGGAGTAATTCACTAAATTACAGGCCCATATCATTAATGTCGATATGCAGCAGGATTTTAGAACATATATTGTGTTCTAACATTATGAATTACCTCGAAGGAAACGGTCTATTGACACACAGTCAACATGGGTTTGGAAAACATCGTTCCTGTGAAACACAACTAGATCTTTATTCACATGAAGTGTTGAGAGCTATTGATAAGGGATTTCAGATCTATTCCGTATTTCTGGATTTCCAGAAGGCTTTTGACGCTATACCACACAAGCGGCCCGTAGTGAAATTGTGTGCTTATGGAATATCGTCTCAGTTATGTGACTGGATTTCTGGTTTCCTGTCAGATAGGTCACAGTTCATAGTAACTGGGGGAAAGTCATTGAGTAAAACAGAAGTGATTTCTGGTGTTCCCCAAGGTAGTGTTATAGGCCCTTTGCTGTTCCTTATCTATATAAATGATTTGGGAGACAACCCGAGCAGCCATCAGAGACACTCAGTAGCTCGGTACAGGCTTTTGTTGAAGTTTCGAGAACATACCTTCACCGAGGAGTCAAGCAGTATATTGCTCCCTCCTACGTATAGCTCGCGAAGAGACCATGAGGATAAAATCAGATAGATTAGAGCCCACACAGAGGCATACCGACAATCCTTCTTTCCACGAACAATACGAGACTGGAATAGAAGGGAGAACCGATAGAGGTACTCAAGGTACCCTCTGCCACACACCATCAGGCCGCCACACACCATCAGGTGGCTTGCGGGGTATGGATATAGATGTAGATGTTTGAAGATGACGCTGTCGTTTATAGACTAGTAAAGTCATCAGAAGATCAAAACAAACTGCAAAACGATTTAGAAAAAATATCTGAATGGTGAGAAAAGTGGCAGTTGACCCCAAATAACGAAAGTGTGAGGTCATCCACACGAGTGCTAAAACGAACTCGTTAAACTTCGGTTACACGATAAATCAGTCTAATCTAAAAGCCATAAATTCAACTAAATACCTAGGTATTACAATTACGAACAACTTAAATTGGAAGGAACACACAGAAAATGTTGTGGGGAAGGCTAACCAAAGACTGCATTTTATTGGCAGGACACTTAGAAAATGTAACAGACCTACTAAGGAGACTGCCTACATTACACTTGTCCGTCCTTTTTTAGAATACTGCTGCGCAGTGTGGGATCATTACCAGATAGGAGTGACAGAGTACATCGAAAAAGTTCAAAGAAAGGCAGCACGTTTTGTATTATTGCGAAATATGGGAGAGAGTGTCACAGAAATGATACAGGATTTGGGCTGGAAATCATTAAAAGAAAGGCGTTTTTCATTGCGACGGAAACTTCTCACGAAATTCCAATCACCAACTTTCTCCTCCGAATGCGAAAATATTTTGTTACGTCGACCTACATAGGGAGGAACAATCACCGCGATAAAATAAGGGAAATCAGAGCTTGTACGGAATGATATAGGTGTTCATTTTTTCCCACACGCTATACAAGATTGGAATAATAGAGAATTGTGAAGGTGGTTCGATGAACCCTCTGCCAGGTACTTAAATGTGATTTGCAGAGTATCCATGTAGATGTAGATATCAGTGTATAATGTTTGAGTTTCCCTGCCTCAATTAAGTATTTGCTAGATTAAGTATCTGAAATATTAAAACTGAAACAAAGCAAGATTTATTTGGATGACATCTTTATGTTTTCAAAGGATCTACAGGAGCATTTGGCATAATTAGTACAAATCTTCAAATGATTGTACACAGCATATTTAACCCTAATCCTGGAGAGGAATTATGGTATAAGGGACATGTGGCAAGCCGAGATAGAATCTGGCAGCTCTCAAGATTGTAGAGGCAGTGGAGATTTTCCAAACACCATGCATAGAGTAGGAATCACCGAGTTTCTGGGTCTAACACACTGTATGAAATTTATTTCTAAGTTTGTTGAGAGAGTGTGCCCACTCATGCACTTACTCATGAAGGGAATAAAATTTGATTGACAGGGGAGTTTTAGACAGCTTAAAGTTTTCATTAGCAACAGGAAACAATTTATTTTGTCCTGCAAGTAATGACGCACTGGGCTATGTATTTTTTATCAATTGAACAAAGCAGAGAAAAATTACCCCACAAAAAAGGACACATTAAGTCTTACTTGTGGTGTAATATATTTTTGCAACTATTTATACAGAATGAGCTTTACGGTAACAATGGGCTAAGCAGCGTTCAAGTGGCTACTAGGTTCAAAAGATCAGTCTACCTGTCTGACATAATAGACACTCAAGCCCAACAAATTTGATTTCAAGATCGTACATCGATAGGGTAAGACGCACGGTAATGCAGATGGCCTCAGCCATAAATTGGGTGCAGTGGACTGCATGGGCATTTCAAAAGTAGAATGGTGAAAGGTCTAAATAGTTGGTGAGGACACAGAGCAGTGGGTCATTGAAAATTAATGGTGGTGAACACAAAAATAGGGTTGCAGTGGTTTGTAAAGAACAGCACACCATGCATGCAGCAAGAGGACTTGAACCCTCAGCAGATCCCATTGCTAAACTTATCTGAGGCTAACAGCCTATTTCAAATTATTGAAATGGACCTTCAAGGTCCTTCTAGGCAAACCTCTGCAGGTAACCAGTGTGTACTTGACAATTATATACTTGACAATTAGGCATCAATTTTCAGATTACCTGGTGGTGACAGCCATTCCAAATCACCAAGCTGAAACAGTAGTGCAGACTATGGTTAACAACTGGTTATTGAAGCACGGCACTTTGGAAGTATGAAGAATGACAAGGCTGCTGTCAGTCTCCCACCCTTTTCAATCTTTGAATAGAGTTCATATTTGAACACTGCCCACTAGGGTGTATAAACTTGGAGCAAGAAGATTATTAGGATTGTTCAAACAATGAAAAATTCAGGATGGAACAATGAAAATATGATAAAGATAGACTGCTACTCACTTTATAGAGGAGATGTTGAGCCACGGACAGAAGAAGAATGTTATAAATTTAAGCTTTTGACCAAAAGGCCTTCTACTGAAGTAGGAAAAACACACACACACACACACACACACACACACACACACCAGTTGTGAATGTGTGTGTGTGTGTGTGTGTGTGTTTTTTTTTTTTTTTTTTTTCTATTTCAGAAGAAGGCTTTTGGCAGGAAACTTAAATCTGTCTTTTTAATAATATTGTCAGTATTAGGTTTGAGGTTTGCAGGCAAAAAGGTTCTTCTAGCAATGGATGAAATTGTGCGGCAGAAAATCATGGATGTCATTAAAGCTAAACGAAAGAACTATGGACAGAAATTCAGTACAAATAAAACAAAAGTAATTACACAAGGAGGAAATAAAAGATAGAAATACCGTATTTACTCGAATCTAAGCCGCACTTTTTTTCGCTTTTTTTGTAATCCAAAAAACCGGCTGCAGCTTAGAATCAAGTGCAAAGCAAGCGGAAGTTCTGAAAAACGTTGGTAGGTGCCGCCACAACTAACTTCTGCCGTCGAATATATGTAACGCTACACAGGCAAACTTTGTAGGTACAAGACGAGCTTTTTTTCTCCGCCCCGAGTTTCGACCACTGCATTTTCATACATTATCCAACGAAGTAAATACAAATTCCGTAATGTTCATCTTCGAATGCAGCAGAATTTCAATGTACTACGAAAATCTGACTGGCAAGACTGTTTGGGATGTTTGTCAATATGGCCAACTCTACGTTCTCAATTTTTTCCTACCTGTGAGAAGAGATGGTTGCTAACAGGAATCTGATGAAATGTGAATCACATGCAGTATTCTCTTCACCATAAGAATAATACGAATACAAATATTTTGCCACGTATTTTTCATGTTTGCTGCTATCTTATTTAAATCCTGTCTGCCTAATAAACTACAAAACTAGAGTGAGACAACAGCAAATGCAGAAGAATATACGTATCGTGTCATGTTTATATTCGTATTATTCTTATGCCTAATAGCGATACAGTCAGAAATGAAGCACGGCAACTGACTAGATTTTTACACCTAAGATGACTAATTTCTGTGCAGAATTTGATGTACTAAAGAAGTGGCCGCAAAGATTTTCAAACAGAGAAAAATTTTCACCTAACTCTCGTTCAGAACATGTTCTATCTTAGGCAGTCTATTATTTGGTTCTTGTTGATCATTATCAAAGAAAGCAGCAGTGTAAGTAACAACAAATAGCAGTCTTTTGCCATTGTTTCGCTGATGAGACGATCCCTTTTTTTTTGTAAGTGGCGGTAGCGCGCACAAAAGCAAGCCATGCCGCGAGCCGTGACAGGCCGTAAACACGCACTATCAGAATGCGACAAACAATGCATGACACAGTACAGTAATGCATTTTCAGCTTAAGAGTGACTTAAACACCTACAACAAAGAAAACGGCAATTATCAGATCGAAGCAAACTAAGCAATCGATGCAAACCAGACGAAGCACGTGAAAAAGGAAGGGTACCAGAATAAATACGGACGGAGCGCCTGACGCATAGCAATGCCTACCTGGTAAAGCTTAACTGCTATGCTTACGATTCGAACCAAACTACTGTAGGTGTATCGTCATTCATTCAACCTAAATTGTCTCTCATATTACAATGGACCAACTTTGTTTCAATTTGGAGGTGCGGCCTAAAACTTTTCTCCCCCCTTGAATTTCGAGTCTAAAATTACAGGTGCGGCTTAGATTCGGGAATTTTTTTTTCCTTTATTTCGAGTCTCATTTTTCAGGTGCGGCTTAGATTTGAGTAAATACGGTAATGCTGATCATGACACTAGAACAGATGCAAAGCTTTGAATCCTTAGAAGGAGATTAGAAACTGACTGGAGTTGCATCACAGAAATTACAATTAGGATAACAATGATGAAAGAGGTATTTTATAATAAAACGAGTGTACTGCAGCAACATGGAAAAAGATTTTAGGAAAAATTAACAAAGCATTTTTGTATGGAGTGTCCTGTATAGTGGTAAAAGAGTAGAGTAAGGTTGGAGTCATTTCAGATGTGAATGTGACTGAAGGTAAGAAAAATGGATAGGTAGGAAAATGGATAAGATGAAAAATGAAGAAGTACTGAGAAGAGTAGGAGTGCTTATAAAAACTGCTTTAGAAGGATATGCGGAATGGAAGAAGAGGTGAGGGAGGAAAAGGTTCCAGATCCTGGATGATGTGCTGGACAGCAGCACTAAGAACAAAGTGACAGACTGCCAGAAATAAAGACACACAGGACTTGCTAACACAGCAGAAAACTGACAAAGATGATGATAATGCCAATTTCTTTCACCCTTTTCCCTCCTCCTCAAGTTGCTCACATTTCTGTTACTCTTCCCTAATTTATGATAGCTGGTGTAATAGGGTTATTTGAAAACTTAATTCTGATCAGAATAAAAGCTTCACTGCAAAATCTGTGATCAGTTTCATGACCTTCAACTAATACATGCAACTGCTATCTAATTTATCAACAAATGTGCCCATACCCAGGGGCAGGGGGCATGGGGTGGGGGGGGTCGTAACCCCCCCCCCCTCCCCTCCAGCTCTCAAGGAAAGGGTAAGAATATAGTTTAGTTTTTTTATTTCTTTCAAGAAAATTATATAATATTGTTACTACACCAGTTTTTGACAGGGTCAAAACTTTAACTTTTTTTACGGCTACTTACAACTCACCATTCATCTTCAGAAATATTAAAAATACTCACCTTCTCTACAAACTATCATATAGGCACTTTGTGCCTTATTAGCCACTGAAATTCACTGTTGGTAAACTACCATCATTCACCAAATTAAAAGTTTGTTGAAGAAATACGAATTTTATGCACGTCAGTCAGTTTCTTAAGACACAAGTTTCTATTTTGTCCATTCAACATTGTTCCCACAGTAGATGGAACAATAAATATCTGGACAGAATATTTTATCTGCAACTGTCTGACATTAATTAGTGTTCAACTTTCAGAATTAAACTGTTTATCAAGGTATATCCATTTGACATCATCATAAGTGATCTTGTTAACCTTTTATAAAGTCTAGTGCCACATTCACATTCTCAGTTGTACAAAGTATTTTGATTTTATGATCAGTATGATGGGACATACGGGTTTCAATATGCCAGGTAGCCATCCTGAAGAGCTGTCAGGAGTATTTTCTCTAATGTTGCATATGATATGTAGGTTGACTGAAAATTGTTCATACGGTGCCCATGGAACAGAAAACATGATACTGGTTCTCAGTATGAACAGATACAGATAATTTCATATTGCAACTTAACAGAGAAACTTCAAAACAGCCCAGTGTGACATTTAGTTAAGGAATATTTATTGACAGTAAGAGCAAAAGACAAAAAATTAGAATCAGTGTCTCCAGCTGTGTCACTGCTGTCTTCACAACACCATCTGACAAAAATAAAGTGGAACTTCAAGTCAGTGATGTGTATCACAGTAGCCACACTCTGTCAGAAGAGCTGACAGTTGTTCTCCTTTTGCTGTCATGAAATATACTTGATCTGAATATCACAATGGACTAATTTGAGGTTTTTGTATTAATCAGACGCATGAAATGAAAGTTTGGACAAAATATTGTTCAGAATGGAAACCAAAATGAAGTTTTTGATGTTGTGCATTGCATAAAACATCTAATGAGCAGCTTTTTTTTGACTAATTGCAGCTACACATCATGAAAGTAAATCTGATATCATCTTCAGAAATGTCAAAGAAAAGACACTTTATGACACACTATGCGGGACATCCAGTACATTTTATTCTATACTGTAGACTGCAGTGTAGATGTAACACGCATTTTCTCTTTTCTTTACATGAAATTGTGTAACATCTCTCTGTGGCTCTAATATGTAATTTTTCCACACTACAACAATTACTTTTGTGTACCCTGCCCTGCCATTTTACATCTGAATAGAACAATGACACTGCACTCAGAGGGGTTGTCTCTGTTATCAAAAGGCTTGAGTGTCTCTTAGAATGCCAATATTATGAAAAGGATAGATTGCTACTAGCAATATAGCAGAGGTGTTGAGTCAAAGACAGGCACCACAAAACAACTTTCAAATAAGTAAGCTTTTGGCCAAAAAGATCATTATAATTATAATTAGACACACACACACACACACACACACACACACACACACACACACAAACTGCTATAGCCAGCTAAAAATTGTAGTGAGTTGCATTTGTGTGAGTGGGCCTTTTTAATTGAAAGGTTATTTGTTTAAGTCTTTCTATTGTCCCTATCTGTGACACACCATCTCCGCTATATGGTGAGTAGCAATCTATCCTTTGCATAAAATTGTCAATATTAAATGTGGCACTCACAAATTATTAATTGCGCCATTTGTGTTAAAATGTGTGTGTTAAGTGTGTCATTTCCAATGTGGTGAAAGAGACAGGTAGACAACTGAAAAATCTTACAGCTCTTCTTTCTTACCTAGCCACAATACAGCCTCATTAACATCAAATGGGTACTCCATCCCACCATCCACAAGACCCGGAGTGTCCACAAAAGTGACAAGGCTAAATTTTTTCTGCTTTGAAGTTGATATCTCCGTGGATAAGAAGTCCACAACACCTGGGTAATGAATAAAACATTTTTTAAAGATCCAAAGAAATAAAAATAAAAGAAGAAGAATAAGACATCGAATTTGATTTCTCACTAAAATACTTCACAATTACTGTCTTCATTAAATATTTGATATAATTATATTTTTTGTGAATAAGCGACCTTAACAGAAAAGCACACATGAAACAACAAAAGCTGCACAATTTCTAAACAACTTTGATAACAAAACATGGTTATCATTCAAATGTAATATCCAAACATGAAAAATGTATGAAACAGGTGTTCTTGAAACATGACAACACAGCAGGCTGAACTTATAACAATGATGATTTTGTGTGGCAATAGATCCCACAATATAAAACTACTTTTATTCTGCACGTTGACTAAAGTCTCAGTCAGTGATGCCCTTCTCTAGGCAGCTAGTGATTAATCATTATACAAGGTGCCCAGAGATGAGCCGCACTGCTGCCGAGACTAAAGCTTCGTTCTTTTAGCCAGTTCTTCCACAATTTTCTTCACCAGATTCCATAATATCAGTCCTGTGAAATGCAGTCATTGCATGATACAATGAAAATCAACTCTGAATCTTCAGTTTGATTAAAACAATGAAAAAGCAGTATCAAACCTAAAAAAATACAACACTTGAAAGATCACAAATGGTATTTTGCACTTGACATATAGTTACAAAATGTGACTTCTACAGAGATGCAAAAGGACATTCACCCAGCTTCTAAAACCTACAGCACAATCACATTATAAAAAACCACAATTGAAAATTTACAACTATCCTGACTGTATGGGTATAATTTATTAATGATATAATGGACTCACCTGATACACTGATAAGCCTTCATTTGCCATTGCCTGACACAATAAGAGCCCTCTCACTGAGTTGTAAAGCTATATATAATAACAACCAACTGGCCACAGGAAATGTGATTAGAAGCAGGAAGTGAAAGACCGTTGGTTCTTTCGTAACTTGTGGAAAGCTCCGCCCAAGAAGTTAAGCAAGCTTTTACATACACAGATGGCCAAAATAGTGCATCTTGCTTATTGCAGTACCTACACCTAGATGTAAAGTGCTGCCTTCACGGATAAAGCTAAAATACACCTTTCTACAAGAGACTGAGTTGAATGGAAGCTACTTGCCCTGTTACTTTTTGGACTGCATACACGGAACTTAACTGAATGCTTACAGAATCAGTTTGGGGAACAAGTACAGTGAAAAGCACTTGAGTACAAATCAAGAATAATGTGATACTGACTTAACAGAAAATGAGATGTGATGTTTTTTGTTACAGATTATTAATCACTCCAAAAACAACTAAAAGACTCCTGTAAAGACACTAAATATATTTCAAAATATATGAAAAACAAAATTATTTTATTTTTTGCTGCCCCAGCCATTCCTTCCACAGTGCAAAACAAATGTCAAAGAAATCATCATAGGGAAGACTGAAAGCTACAAAATTAAATACTGGAACAATGAAACAACGAAAAATAAATTACATGAAAGAGGAATGCATGGCAGAACACAAACTTAGTATTTACGTATCAGTTGTGAGTGTACTAAATCTGTGATTGCAGTGCATTACACCTTGGCATTGAAACAGCACTGCAACATATACTGAGTAGTTCATAGGACTGTACTGATGGGGCAACCTGCTGCTATAACATCCATCTGCAGGAAGCCACATCCTGGAAGCGTGTGGCTGCAACAGGAAGTGATAAAACTGCTGATAGCAATGCCTCAACGGGGGAAGGCAGCCGAGAGCTACTCTCATATATGAATAAACCATGTATAATGGTCAATTTTAGTGCATCAGTTAACTGAAAAGAAAAAGAGTCTGAAGAATGCCAAACATTGCTTCAAAGAATAGAAAATCAATTTTCCAGATCAGTCCACAAACAGTTCGATAAAGTACAATGTACTGAAGCAGACACATTAGTGTATAAACCTGGAAAGGGGAAAAACTTAATGCAAGTAAGCATAAAACAGTATCAACACTCTTAATGAAGGAGAAGAAAAACCGAAATATATTAGGAAGTGAAAATCATGATGTTTATGACAGACAGACTTCCCATTTAAACATTAAAATTTAATAAAACAAATATAAACAACTATGGGGGTACACTGATTTTGCCTGGACAACACAGATAAAACTGCTGCAAAACATTTTCTAAAGACTGCACGCACAGTATTGTCTATGACATTGTCAATCAGTACAACCTCGGAAATCCATAAAAAGATTCAATATGATTTCACACAGAAAAAGGAGTGTGCAGGGGAGGGGGCATTCATACAAGATAACTGATGAAAAGATGTACAGCATGATTAGGCAAAGTGTGTGCTTGGTGGTGGTGATGGCGTTGTGCCCTGATGTGGTGCAGGTGGAAAGATTGAGGAGTACATTTAGTTACTTGCACAGAAACCTGAAGACGATTATTTCTGCTCTCTGTATTATCCTCCTCAACATCGAAAGGATAAGGAATACATATGCCCAATGCTTAATGAAGACAATCTAGGAAATGATTTACTGACAAAGAACACAAAAATTTGGTGTTCATCTTTAAAGAACAATTCTGCTACTGAGTGACTTGTCAACTATGTCTATAAAATCAACAATATTTATTTGTTTGTCAGTAGCTAGGAGAATTCCTACACCTCTGGATCTTCTTTCACAACTTTCAAAATTAGAACCAACATTGATTCACTGCTATTTCCAATCTGAGTACAATGCTCTTAGTGATCAGCAGAAGTGATAGTCTGGCTGTGCAGTTCACTCCAGTATCACCTCAAATAGTATCTAAATAAAATATTAGTAGGTAGATAATTACACTTTTTGATGATCTAAATGATTAATAAGCACCCACACATTTCCTGTTTAAAACAGTATGTTATTACCACAAAAAATATTAGACAAGTGCCACACAATAAGTGGGGAGGAATAATTGTGCACGTTTTGAGGAATGTCAGTCAGCAGTATAGTGTGTCTCAGTATTTGAGCAGACTGCCAGTGATAAAGCAATAAACCACACACATATAGTTGCACTGCAGGGACATAAAAGTTTGACTGGCTGTTTATTAAAGAGCACCTCAGGAGGGGAAGGGGGGAGGGGGGAAGGGGGGGGGGGAGGCATGCAGTTGCCCCAAGTTATTTGTTACATGTCTGGATGCAGAGATATAACTTGTCACAAAGACACTGTAGGGGCTCTTTTCCAAACATTCTGCAGACAAATATCCTTACAGCCACAAGAATGTAGTAGTAAAAAGTGAAACATCATCCCAGCAGACATTTCATGTCCCATGTGTACACAGTGTGTTTATTGATTTGTACGAGAACCATTCTTTGCCACTTACAGGAATCTGTCATCCGCAACTGCTGACCTTCAGCACTGCTCACTGTCAGTGACACACAAAACACTCCAAGATTTAACGCGTTTCTGGATGAATCTCACCATCGTGGGAGCCATGGTGAGGAAAGGCTCGGTAAGTGCCTAAAACATCTGAACAATCACCATGAAAGCATTAAAAGTGCTTTGGAGGTGAGAAAGGACATACTTCTTACAAGGAATAGTAAGACCTAGATTGCAGTTTATACTGGACACTGTGTACATGGATTCATTAACACACTTGTAATGCACGTATGAGGTACAGGGTGACACAGAATAACAGGAATGTTTGAAATGAGAAGTGGCAGCCATGGGCAGGTGGCAGCACTGCAGGATCATGGCAGTTAGCGAGTAAACAGTCCACTTTTTCAGTAATAATGGATCAGTGCAATGGACAATAGTGTTCGTTAGCCATAAAAATGCTTTATAAAAACAATGGTAGTTTGGTAGCGGTGCAGATGGAATGTCGATGTTTTTATAGTTTAAGACATCATGATACCTTTCCGTCGAAACACACGATAAAATGTTGGATTGATGACTTTGAAGAGACTTGATATACTCTCAAGAAGAAACCAACAGGACGACCAAGAAGTGTGTGTTCTCCAGTGAACATTGATGCTGTACATGAGTCTGTCTTATGGAGCCCACGGCATTCAATTTGTAAGCAAGCTGCAGTGATTGGAATGTCCCAGGAGAGTGTTTGCAGAATTCTTCATTTTGATTTAAAATTTCCTCCGTACAAACTGCATATGTTGCAACAACTGAAGGACAATGATTACCGGTTATGATTAGGATTCTGTCAACAAATTATAACAAAAATAAACAATGAGAAAGAATTTCTAAACAAGTTGAGGTGTCAGATGAGGCACATTTTCATCTCACAGGTTATGTGAATAAACGTAACTACCATTACTAGGCAAACACAAAGCCTAATGACGTTCATGAGTGCCCTTTACACGCTAGTAAAGTGACAGTATGATGTGCTGTTTCATCACAAGTGATTATCGGACCGTATTTTTTTGCAAATGAACGGGGAAACACAATCACTATCAATGCCAATTGTTACGTGGAGATGTTACGAACTTTCGTTAGATCTGCATTGAACAACTTTCCAAACATTCAAGAATCCTGGTTTCAACAGGATGGAGTGACATCACAGATTGCATGGCAATAAATGCTATACGTGCGAGAATTGTTTGACTACCGTGTGAGCCCACGATTTGGTAACATTCCCTGGCCTCCTAGATCGCCAGATTTACCCATTTGGGACTTTTTCTTGTGGGACTACCTCAAGAGCAAAGACTACATGACTCAACCAAGAACCCCGGATGAGTTAAAACAGAGAATTCAGGATGCAATTCACAGTATCCAGGTTGAGATGTTGCAGCAGTCAATGAAGAATCTCAACAGCATATTTCACGAATGTATTTGTAAAGGGGGATGCCATCTAAAGGACATAACTTAAAAAAAAAAAACAGAGAGAGAGAGAGAGAGAGAGAGAGAGAGAGAGAGAGAGAGAGATAAATGCCACCAATGTTTCGTAAGCGGCAAAATTGTAAGGTTTCAGTTTCTATGAATGCAATTTCTTTCCTTCATCACTTCTAGTTTTATTGGATTGTGGAAATGTTCCCGTTTAACTGTGTCATCCTGTATATGTGAACCACGGCATCTCAGTGCTAGATCCATCACCTGGGATAGATACAAGATTTAACACCTGCAACGGATTATGAGAAACAAAGGGTACCCCATCAGGGATATAAGAAATAAGAAAAAAGATTAGTATTTAATGTCTAGTTGACAATGAGGTCATTAGAGATGGAGTGCAAGCTTGGATTACGAAAGGATGAGGAAGAAAATCAGCCTTGCCCTTTCAAAGCAACCATCCCAGCATTTGCCTTAAGTGATTTAAGGAAATTACAGAAAACCTAAATCAGAGTGGCTAGACACAGATTCGAACCATTGTACTAAGATATAAAAAATATCATGAACTTTAACACCCAACAAAGAGACATGCCAGAAGAAGTGTTGGGTGTAGCCTTTCTGCCACACATCTCCAGAGTGACAGACAGTATATCAGAAAAACACAGTGCAAAGATGAGGAAAAGTCTATATTGGAATTATCACTTATCCATCAGCACCTGGATCAAACATAAATGGCATTGCAGGTTGAGGCAGTTGGAGGAATTGGTTGTGGTGGAGCATGGACTGTGTCAGATTGGCCACAAAATAGAATTAACTGATACACATGTTATCACCACAGTGAAAGAAATCTGCTATGCTCATTTGTTCATAGGAGCCACCAAAATTCACAAGCAAGATACTAGTTTTAACAAGAAAGAGGAAATAAACAGGGCATGGGTTCTTCACTGTTGTGTATGACTGTTGCAGGTAACAAATGAAACACTACAGAAGCAATTATCAGATAAAATGCCCTCAGATGTTGGTGTAGTAAGTGCATATAATCTGCAGCCACCAGTTTGACTCCATTCTGCCACTAATAATGGAGGGCGATTCTTTGACAATAATGGCCACTTGTACTTGCAAAATAAATAAATAAATAAATAAATGAAGAGGGAAACTCACAAAATGCCATTAGCAGATCTCAAATGAGCATCAACAAGCAATGAATCAAGAAGTTCAGGGAAAGCCTCAGAAATTTCAAAGAAAACAATAACATTCACAATCACTGGACAATCATTTGTTTCAACCGGGGATGCTCAGTACATATAGTCAAAGGTGCATACCTTCAAGTTTTTTTCCTTGCTGTTCAGTGTGTAGTGTATATTCTTCGTACATGCCCACCAAAACTGCGGCCCCCTACCCCTTTTCCCCAGCCCTCAAATATAACAAAATATTACTTGCAGTCATCCCAGCTTTAACGTGCCAATGATTTTCATAATAGTAACAATAAAATATTTTAGTATAATAATTACAATTTGTTTACATGAGTGCTTAGTACATTACTGTAGGTAGTATAAGTTAAAATTTGAGAAGTGCTTGTTCAATGCAACTGATTTAAGAACAATATCAGCAAGAGACTCACTACTTTCATAATGTCATAATCTACACATGAGAAAACTAAAGTGTAGATGCACCATCACCAATTTCACTTAATGATATGACTGAACGCAAGTCTGTAAACTATGGCTATTCAAACATATGAATGGGGGAAGTGCTGTTCCCTGCTAATGAAAGATAACTCTCCCCGTTATTATTCTCTTAGTGGCGGGGTCTTTCGCTTTCTGTATTCCATTACTCAAATCCTGTGATTTGTCAGTTCTACCTGCCAACTCAGAAACCACAATGCATTTGCTGAAGGCAATATGGATGGTCAACCATTGATTGGTCACAAGTCTGATAAAGTGCGCTTGCTCTCAGATGCACAATTGAAAAGTATCCTAAGTTAATCATAGGTTTTTATTTTCTTTAATTCTCTGCCATTTTCAAGGCCCCCAACTTTTCTGCTACTTTATTCTGTGGAATTTGGCTAAAATTTGAAAACTGAAGTATGTAGAAATATAAATGCATTTTTTGTGTGTGTAGTGGTGGGAGGGTCATGACTCCCCCCCCCCCCCCCCCTCCCACCATTCCCCAATCCCCATCTGACATAGTAGGTTGTCTGTTGCCACTTGGATAACTGGGTACAAAAGAAGTATGATTTAAGTCTCTCTCTGATAAGAGACACCAAGAAGCCAGAGAAATAATTGCTGGCTTGCTCACCTAGCATTCTGGCAGCATCTAGGAGGAAGCTCCCAGGAAATATTCCAACGCAACACATTGTCTTCAATAAATGAAAGTATCTGCTGATGTTTCTTCACGATGCCTTATGTACTCACAGAGATGATTCATTTACTCATCCTGTAGAAGGTAAATGAAAGCCACTATAGAAAACAGTGTGTATGGGAAACCATGTGTTGTACTGAACCTCATGAACTATTTAATATCAAAATGTAGTGAGAAAAGTTCTGGCAGAATGTGAACAATTTAAGAGACCACTCACCAAATTGCAGAAGTGTCAAGTTGTCAACAGGCACACACACAAAAGAGAAAGAAAACTGGCTACCTGTCAGAATAAATCTTTTGTCAAGTTAGAGTACAAATACAATCGCCCAACACACACACACCTGCCTGCACCCCTGCATTGTGCAGGCTGGGTACACAACACTGGGATTGCATTCCAGCAGCTGAACCAGGACGAGGAGAGGTGGTTGTGTCATGTGGGATCGATAGCTAGCATTCATTCAGGGATGTGGAGGAGGGGGGGGGGGGGGGGGAGGAGGAGGGGAGCGAGCAGCAGGTTTGCTGGCTAGAAATGCAGGAGAGAGGGATGGCAGATACTTGAGATAGACATGTGAGACATGGGTGACAGGGCAGAGAAAGGGGACATTGTTAGTTGGATGGTGTGAGAACAGTGGGTTAGAGGAGATTGGTGCCAGGATGGCGATGGGAGCACAGGGTGTGTAGCAAAGGATAACTCTCATCAGTGTAGTTCAGAAAAGCTCATGCAGTGGGGAATTATCCAGGAGGCCTGTATCACAAAGAAGACGTTGTACTCTAGCATGCTGTGCTCAGTTACACGTTGTGCCACTGGATGGTCAATTTTGTTCTTGGACATAGTTTGGTGGTGGCCTTTTATTTTGATGGACAGTTGATTGGTTGTCATACTGACATAACAAGCTGTGCAGTGACTATAGCAGAGTTGGTACATGACATCGATGCTTTCACAAGTGACCCTGCCTCTAATGGGATATGATAAGCCTGTAACAGAACTCAAGATATCCTGTGCCATACCTCACACATCTCCAACCCTCTCACCAACCCCGAGAACCAGCTACAATATCTATCAGCATCTTACACAAGACGATTCCCTCCCCTCCTGAAGAGGTATTCTATTGCTCACCAGACCTACACAATATCCTGGACCAACCATAAGCTACTCCCACTCCGTTTCCACTTGCATTGCCTCCTGGTGGCAGATCCAGGTGCAAGACCTGCCCAATCCACCTACTAAGCACTTCTTACTCCAGTCCTGTCACAGGCTTATCCTCTCCCATCAGAGATGTGACCATTTGTGGAAGCAGTCATATCATCTACCAGCTCTGCTGAAAGCACTGCAGAGTCTTTTATGTCAGTATGACAATCAACCTGCTGTCCATTAGAATAAATGGCCACAGCCAAACAGGGCCAAGAATAATGTTGGCCATCCATTGGCACAACGTGCAACTGAACACAACGTGCTGAAGTTTAATGGAGGCTTCACAAGGCAGGCCATCTGGATCTTTCCCTGCTGCACCAGTTTTTCTCAACTAAGCAAATGAGAGTTACCCTTACACCACATCCTTCACTCTCGTAATCCTCCTGGCCTCAACCTCCACTAACAAACTGTCCCTTCACCCTTGTCCAACAGTTTCCCTCTTCCTGTGTCCTGTCATCCACTCCCAAACCATGCTTCCACAAGTCCATTGTGTGCTGTGCCTCATTGGTTCCGATACCCATGTATCACATGCCTATAAGCCCTCCCTCCCACATTCCTAGCCAGTAAACTTGCTGTTTCCCTCCGAACTGCTAGCTACCAATCCCTTACCTCTCTTCCTCTCCCTCTTAACCACCCAATCCTAGTCCAATTGCCAAAATGCAATACTGGCATTGTGTCTGTAGATGGCACAATGTAGAGGTGCAGGTGTTTGTGCTCATGCGTGTGTCTTGTTTATGTATTTGTACTCTAGCTTGATGAATAATTTTTTCTGCAAGCCAGACAGTTTTCTTTCTCTTTGGGTGTGCCTGTTGATGGCTCAATGCTGCTGCTATTCAGTGAGTGGTCCCCTTTACACTCAAATTATTTACCACCACAATAGCTTTCTGAGAACATTCTGTCTCAAATAGTTCACAATTAAATATGCTGTTCTATTACAAATGAGGCAATGGAAAATGGTTACTGCCATGATTACTCTTTCGCTTATTTGTTTTAACACAGAGATTTGAGGTAACCATCATCAAGGAAGAGAATTACAAAGAATAACTGGGCTCTTAGAATCATATCAATGTCAAACATCCTGATGGACAAAAACTATGTGCCGGATGAAGTCTCCAGCTCTGACTCTTAACTGACTGCTATTACTGATACAGACATCAGACATGACTTACAACTCCTCTTCACAGCTTCAGTTCTGTTAAGCTTCCCTTAACCTAATGACTGCACAGAGCATGGACTTTCAAATACTGAAAAACTCCTGACACGAAACTATCAACTGTACTTGATCATACAATATAATGACTACTATAGCAACATTTTAACCGGGTCCTATTCTCAACTGAAGCTAATCTTACAAATAGACTCTTATAAATGAAGGCATTTAATCTACTATAAATAACCAATATTCAGACATTACCTTGAAATATCAATACTATAATTTAACTTTGCTGCCCTGTCTTGCTTTAGTCTTGATTCTGGGATCTGCACCTGTTACATATTCTGTATCTACACATTACTATTATGAAAACGAAAGATCGCTACTCACCACATACAGGAGGCATTACATTCCAGAAAGGCACAATAAAACAACTGATAAACACTTAAGCTTTCAGACATAAGGTCCTCTTCCTGAAATAGAACGAACATGCGTGCACTCCACATGCAAGCTCAACATGCACACACAAATGGCTACTGTGAATTGTGCTTTGTGTGTGTGTGTGTGTGTGTGTGTGTGTGTGTGTGTGTGTGTGTGTGCGCACATGCGCTGTTTTGGAAGATGGAATTTTTGTCCAGAAGCTTAAATATTTAGTAATTTCTTTAACACACCTGTCTGAAACTCAACACCACCTGTACTTGATAAGTAGCAATTTATCCTTTTTATAATGTTGTTGTCATTCCATCCTGACTTTCCAATATTTACACATTAGACTGACAATGTAGTAGTAATAGCAGTAGTAGTAGTAATACTGACTCTTACCTGGTATATGTTGCAATGGTTTGAAATGTGGGTACAAATGCAGAGTAGCATTACCCTGAAACAGAAGTGAATTGTTCTGTACTACACAGTAGCAGAAATTCATGAAGTGAAAAAAATATATAAAATTTATATAACTTTGAACAGAAGAGGGGTGGAATCACTATTAATGCATGGAAATGATCAATCTGAGCATTTTCATTTTGTGTATAACACTGTCTA
Organism: Schistocerca cancellata; assembly: GCF_023864275.1. NCBI lineage: Eukaryota > Metazoa > Arthropoda > Insecta > Orthoptera > Acrididae > Schistocerca > Schistocerca cancellata. The sequence goes on from NC_064634.1 coordinate 193,363,028, forward strand.
AATGTTACAAGATTTTATAATATAAATGGATGGATAAAAAAGAACTCGCCAAGTGGCTGCAGGGGAACACACACATAAAAGGATTGAATTTTCACAAGCTTCTGGAGACACTGGGTCCTTCTTCTGGTGGAGGACAAGGACTGGAGAGGTTTAGGGAAAGGGAAACTGTTTAGAAAAGTCACTCAAAACCCTGGGTCAGGTGAGACTTATCGGGTGGGATTAGAAGGAAAGACTGATTGTTGGAGACTGCAGCAGTTGAGATTTGAAATCCTCACGACTCCTTGCTTCACTCCATTTTAGTTTTCTACATCTTTCATTGTCTTTCCCATCTTTTTTTCACTGCCCCCTCCAACCAATGTTATGTACAATGCACTTAGCTTCTTACACTTATTAATTCGTGCACAATGTTTTAGTAGCAATCTCTGTCTTGCACATTACCCTGTCTTCCACCTTTAAGCTCTGTAAGTTTTCAAACCTCGCCCCATGCAGTCCGCAACACTCAGTCTTTCCTTCTCATTCCGTACGGTACGTTCCCCCGACCCAAGGTTCTGGATGACTTTTCTAAACTGTATCCCTTTCCCTAAACCTCTCTAGTCCTTCACTCCTCTTCCTTCCCCTTCAACTCTTCTGCCAGAAGGGGGACCCACTGGCTCCAAAAGCTTGTGAAAGTTCAATCCTTTGCGTGTGTGTGTGTCCCTCTCCTTCCCTCTGTCCTGACGAAGCAACCGTTGGTTGCGAAAGCTTGAATTTTGTGTGTATGTTTGTATGTGTTTGTTTGTGTGTCTATCGACCTGCCAGCGCTTTTGTTTGGTAAGTCACATCATCCTTGTTTTTAGATATATTTATTTTATACTTTATATGTTTAATCATTTTATTTATTATTTTATACTTTTAAAAAATTATGTACGTAAAACAAATAAAGTGATTGTAACTAAAAATAGTGACCAATGTTTTACAGTTATACAGGTGGTAATTGAGTGAACTAATTAGTGGCATCAGTTACTGCTGCATACTTTACAGTTGAATATCATTTAAAAATTACAGAAAAATTTGTTCAAAAGACCTATTTTAACAAAATTTCTTAAAACAGTGTTAAATGCCACACACAGTTTAAGAGATTAGAACAGACAAAAATGGTATCTCAACTTATCATACAAGCAGTGGTACGTCAAATGAACCCAACAACTTTCTGCTTAATAGTTCTCTCTCACAGGTTTCACATAAATATACATTATAGCTTACACAGTATGGTATTCAACCAAACAAACTTTCAACTAAATCTGTAATAATGTGGGAAATATATTTGTCCCCAGAAATTATGTCCTCATATGCAAAGAAGTGTAATCATAAATAGGTTGTTACAGCCATCAAAGTGACTGCTGGGATGTTTAAAATGTGAACTGTAAAATAAAGTTATACATATTGTCAACACACCACACATGTAAAGAGGGCACTGTGGGTCAGTGTGATGTACACTGAAGCCAGCTGTATTGCAACTGTAAACAGCAGCCTCAGTGTGAACTCAATCTCTGACATGAGTAGTCCAGTTTGGGTTGTATATATATATATAAGTGGTTTTCATATTTGAACTTACATTTACTGGTATTTATTTTATAACTGACTTACATTTAAAGCTTATACAACTGTATATATGATAAGGCATGCACATTATATCACTGGAACTGCTTCTTTGTGTGTCTTTTAGACTGAAGCTGGCCACACAGTGACCAAAATTTGGATTTGCAATAAATATTATTTGTTATTTCTATAACTTTTACTGTCTGAAACAAGATTATATTCAGTAAATCTCACTATAAAAAAGAACTGAGGCAAGTAAATGAGTACACGACTGAAATAAATTAAGATCTCCTAATCAGTGTAACACTCTAACTGCAAGTAAACAATAAATAATAATGAAATGTGTTTCATCATACCATGAGAGTCTCTCGTTTCCTGCCACTTGTAACAATCACAAAACCTTGTGTTTCAATTGCCACACCAGTTTTCTGAACATGTTCCTCAATGTACCTGGAGAAAAGATGAAACATAGAACCGACACTAAGAGGTGAGTATAAATGGAATAATAAATAAATAAAACAAGACAGCATTTACCAGAAAATATAAAGTTAAAACAATAATGTTGATTTCATGTCAGTGGACTGTTCTGGAAGTACACTATCTGCTAGGTAACTAGGATCCTGACACCACAGAAAAAAATGGAACAATCTCTCTCTAGGACCCAAAAGTAAACGTTAATTGAAATTTTGACTATACAGTGAGTAACAATTTCAACATCTGTAATGATGCCAGATGATATTTTCTTTATTACAATATTAACGCAGTTTATTTTTCTGATGTGCAGTTCCCGCAATATTTCCAAGCTCTCACACTTTCTTGCAAAGTGACCATCACCCAATATTTTTTCCAATTACTGCAGAACAAGATAGCATGTGTTGTTTTAACACTCTAACTGCAGTTATAACAATCTGACAGAATGGTTCTGTGTAATGTTTCTGGCCACCAGAAATTAGAATAGCAAGTATGGACAATGGCTTCAAGAACATACATCGCTCTCGTGACAGACTTGCATTATAACTTCTGTTTTCTCTGGTTCTCTTTCATCTTCTATTGTTTTCTCCATTAAGTAGTTACCATATTCAAATTTTACCTCTTGTTTGCCACTCAATCACCATTTCATACAGTATCTGCTCCCCCCAAACCCCACTCCATTGCTCATCTTTTCATAGGCTTCAGTCTTGATTTCTTTATTCCTTTAATTTTTAATATATCACTGCAAAATACTTATGATAAAGCCATAAAGGATGAAATATATGAATTTCTTATGTTATCTGCTGAAACATATTTACTAGCTGGTTGGGAACTGCAGTATGACACACAACATTACGACATGCACACAGCAGTTTACATGTGGACACCAGCACACTTGAACAGCAGAGCAAGAGGTTGAGTTACAAACTAAAAGAAAGAAAAAAAAAATGTTGTGCTGGGTAGGCGGTGATATAGTGGTGATGAATAAAATAGGAAAGTTCTGCCTCCCACTTATCTCACAAATGATTAAAATGTTTAAAAAATCATGTGACTCAGATTGCAAATACCACAAAACACAACACTGATTACATATTCTGGACATCATGCAAAAGTTATATTATTATAGGGTTCTGCAACACGGCAACAACAAATAACAACTGTTCTGTTACATAACAACTTCCATTCTGTGCAGCAGATCAGTGGATAATGCTCTAGCTTTTTGCTAGCAATTTTGGGAGACAAACAAAAAGACAATGTCAGAATTCATCATCAACTGAACATTCTGGGCAGTACAGGGTGATGCATAGAGGGAGTGGAAACAAGATTTTCCAAAACAATCAAACCTGAAGCACCAATGGTGGTTAGGAACACTAATTTCCATTTCAATTAATAGAGTAGTGAAGTGGTGGTGAACAAAGTTTTCATATGAAAACATACTGCCAGAAAACATATTATTATGCACTCCACTGGCCTACAGTAGTTAAATGAGTGCATAATCTTGAAGGAATTTCTTTAGCCTGGAAAACTTATAAATGTACTCATACTTCTTATGCTAAAAACATGAAAAATTAATAAAACAACATGTGCCAGAAAACAGCCAAGGGTACAGCCAGAGCACCATAAACTAAAAACTGTAGAATTTCCCATGTGCTGCAATATTTTATTTAATTCTGAGGGCGGGGGCAGGGTGTGGGAGTCTGACTACCATTCTTAGAGTTGGATTCACTGCCATGTGTGTGTGCTTCCCTGGTGCAGCATTTCGGGAGTGGTCATTGTCAGGATATGGGTAATCTCTTCTTTCAGCTCTTCAACAAAACTCATATGAGTTACAGAACTCTTTTCCTTTAAGAAGGACCACAGCTAATTATTGTACTTTATTAGTATGGACTTCTGGTTGGCCACATTGAATCCATGATGGAAACTGGTGGTCCAACCAGTCTTTAACAAGAGTCAAGTAGTGTCCAGGAGCACCATCCTGTTGTATAACAACATTGTTCAGCAGGTCAACTTTATCAAGTTCATGTAATAGTCAGCGAGATAACATCGAGGTACAATGCCCCCCCCTCCCCCCCATCACAGACCCGTCAAAGAAATATGGCCAGATGATAAGGTCATGGGTAACACCAGTCCGTAACATAACATGAGGAGAGTGTTGGTTAAGTTCTTCATAACAATGACAGCTCTTTTTTGCCAAGATATAAAGATTTCAAGACCAGGAGCTATGATTTAAAGAGGATTCATCTGTCATCACAACCTTACTGCGAGTTGCTAATGTTGGAAAAGCTGTAAGTAGCTGTTCACACAAATCACATTGGGTATTACTATCACGACCAATTAATTCATTTATGCTGCAGGGTCAAAATAAATGGTGACCTCCTTTCTTCATCCAAAGACATGGCACAAATGTTCTAGGAATGTTCCATCTTTGCTGACCACTTCCTTGCTGATTTTGCTAGTGAACAAAGCAATGGTGCATTTAAGAGTTCAGTTACTTCACAATTGTTGTCAAATTTCTTGGATCTTCCTCTGTGTTGTGCATCTCTCACAGACCAAGCTGAGAAGGGCCTTTCCAGTTTCTGGAGATTAGCCTCTGTTGGGGCTTTCTTCTTGAAATGATTACAAAATGTTTCCCTTAATTACATGATATGTCTCACCTGTCTGTTACTTTTCATGCATCCATACACTAAGAAGATGGTATTCAATTGTAAATCTGCCTGTATCAGTCATTATAACACAAATGTATACAATAGTATCACCTTCACAGCAAAACAAAATACGATCACATGCCACAGTATTTGCCAGAACAACAAGCAAAGCAAAACAATCACATGCCTTATATTTGTGGAATGACACCTGCATTGTTTTAGTTTGATGCATAACAATTATTGCCTGCATTATTGCAATATGAGTGACTTCTACCAGAAGACAGTCGTACTACCGACATCTAGAATATATTTCCAGATCCACATAACACACGAAACTATATGTTAAGTTATTTGAATACTTTCGGACCGTGACTTCTGGTCCACCTTGTACATCTGAACCAATACGAGGCATGTTCAGAAAATAAGTGTACTAGATTTTTACATTTCTTTTAGAAAAATGTGTATTTGAAAATAAGTTATAGGATATTGTTGACACACTAGCTGATCATTTTTCCATATAACCACCATCCTGTTCAGTGGTGAGCAATGGCACAAGCTTCTTTATGCCCTCCTTAAAGAACTCTTCCGCCAGCTCCTTTCCCCCTTCAGAACATTTTTCTGCACCTGCTCGCTGATTAAAAATTTAATTCCACTTGAAGGTGCCTTCAGGGAGGTGAAAAGATAATAATCTGAAGGCACCAAGCCAGGAGAATATGGGGCATGGTTCAAAACATTCCAACCAAATGAGTCCAAGGGTGCCCTGGTGTGTAAGGCTCTTTGAGGATGGGTGAAGTCTAATACCAAGCACATTACACTTGTCAGCATTCCCCTCCTTTTGAGTTTTTTTTAAGGGTCTCTCAATATTGTTGTGCACTGATGGTCTCCCCCTGAGGCAGAAATTCGACCAAAATGTAACCTTTCAGTCACAGAACACTGAGGCTATGATTTATTTTTTGTTCATAATTTTTGAGCAAACGGGGAATTATTGTGACACAACTGACAATTGTCTTTTGTCTTAGGCATGCAATGAGCCACCCATATTTCATCTCCAGTCACCAACAGAGCTCAGAAAATCCTCACCTTCCAATTCAACTCGTTCAAGAACTTCATGGGTGCTACTGACCAGATTTTTCTTGTGCTGCTCTGTCAGCTGTTTTGGGACCCATCTTGCACAGTTTCTGGTATACCACCATTTCTGTGAGTGTCTGGTATAAGAAAGTTCTGAAGAATCGTGGAAACATCACAGAAATTTCATCCATTGTCAATTGGCAGTATTCACAAACAGTTCCCTCGATTTTTTGCACCAACTCGTCAGTCAGAATTGAAGGTCTTCCAATCCTCTGTGTATCGTGAACATTTGTTCTGCCTCTGCTAAACTCCCTACACCCCTTAAACACACTCATTCTGTTCACGACACATTTTCCATGAACCATTTTTATTCACAAAAAAATTTCTATAGGTGTTATTCTTTTCGCAAGTAGGTAGCAGATCACAGCACATGGCTTGCATTTGGCAGGATTTCTTACTGACATCTTCCACACAGCTGGGCACTGCAACTTGTGTTTAAATACTACTGTGGTCCTGCAATGCTCGCTCTAATCTGCAGATCCCCTTCTACCACATAGTGTTGCCAACCCTAAAAAAGTTCATTATGTCACAATACACTTACTTTCTGAGCATGTCTCACACATGGCACATTGACAGGTGTTGTGAGGAACGAATGGCCAACACTGGCAAGGACACCACATTTGTCAACTACATGAGCAACTATGTATGTAATGTGCGCAGTTCACTCTATGACATAACAGGCTTTTCTTTCTTTTTTTCTATATAATGATAGCACTGAAGCCTTACGTGATTATCATACTGTTGCATTCAAAATATGAGTTATGTAAAACTTGCATGACTATTTCCATTTCATTATTAGAAGAAATTAGAGTAATTATTTTCTAGAAAATGTAACAGAATCTCATACTGGCCCAAAATTAAGGAAATCAATTCACCAGTTATTCAGAAATCTTGCCATTTCACGTTTAGTGACAGTCCATGACATTTGACATCCTCTTAGAATACAGTATGTACACTTTTTCTTGACTGCCGCTGGAGGGAGTGCAAAAGGATGAAAATAAGTGACTTTTTCATTAGACTCAGCTTGGGATGGGGAGAGAAGTGGTGCATGGAGAACAGGTCCCACCTCCCTCAGCCACTGCATGCACTGTACTTAAATTTTATATCAAGCATCAATTGTGAATAAAACGTTCTCGGTTTTCCAGCTGTGTCAATTCAAATAAAATCCTCGAGTTTTCGATGGCCATCTCCACCATCGACATCAGGAGTTCACAGACTGCCAGGGCTGCAACGGTTTCTCGCTTATAGAGGCATGATGACATCATCAGCAGTCAATCAGATCGACCCAATGTGGCACGCGCGTCTAAGTCAACTCGGGCAGCTACTGGAGCTATTGCCCGTGGCAGCACCGGTGACATCAGGTGGCACCAAGGGCAGGCGCTACGTTTGAAACTGCTGCTCCCGCGCCGCGCATCTGTCTTTGCTTTCTTTCGATGTCCAACGCTCGCCCCCATGCCCTGCTGAGTGTGTATCCCTGGTCTTTGTTGAAATTGTTGTTGTTTAAATGAGTCTCGGCTGCTTACTTTATAACAGAGTCCCAATATGTAGACACATGAGCCAACACTTTTGTATTTTCGAACTGTATTTTAAGTCCGTTTTTTAGGCAATGATGTGCTATAGCCGACTTGTCAAGCTCCCTTTGTTTTATATGGTGCTTGTGCTCAAAGGGATGTCACCGGTGCTGCCACGGGCAATAGCTCCGATAGCTGCCCGAGTCTGCATACGTGCGCGAGCGCCACATTAGGTCGATCTGATTGGCTGATGATGATGTCATCATCCCTATATAAGTGAGAAACCGTAGCAGCCCCAGCAGTCAGTGAACTCCTGACGATGATAGCGTAGACAGCCATCAAAAGCTTGAGGATTTTATTCGAATTGACGGGTTGGAAAACCGAGAACATTTTATTCATGTATGCCGCCACGAAAGACTCCGAGGACACAAAGCATCAATCCTCACTGTGGGCAGTAAGCTTTTTTTTCCATAGAAAATCATTGTATGATCCAGGAAGTGCTTTAACATTTATTTTACCACAGATACGCCACTCGCAGCATAGCTAAGAAACTTCTGCTGAACACAGTACTGTTTCACTGCTATGGTTGGCAATGAATAAACATGAAACGCAAGCAGTCAGGAATCTTGTGACTTCTACTGATTCAGGATTAGACAGCTCTCATGCCAAAACAGAGTGCGCAGAGAACCCAACTCAAGAACCACATACAGAATGAGAATTTCACTCTGCAGCGGAGTGTGCGCTGATATGAAACTTCCTGGCAGATTAAACTGTGTGCCCGAGTTCGAGTCTCGGTCGGGCACACAATTTTAATCTGCCAGGAAGTTTAAGAAACACATAGTTTGCAAGCTAGCAGCCACAAGTATTACATTGTTAACAATTGGTTGCACTGCAAAGATAATTTAAATATCATTATCTACTCACAACTGGAAATTCTATAGAAAGATACTTTCTTTGCAAAACTTAGCATTGTCAAGCTGTATTAAATCCACTGAAGTAAATAACAGACACTTGAGTTAAAATTGCGCTCATACGTTAAAGACTACATTACTAAAACATAAAAATATTGTTATAACAAGTAGAAAATTTTGTTGAATATTTCCTACGTTTGCCGTTCTACAGCCTCAACAAATTGTATTTAGTGTATATACCATAATAATGATCCACCAATATAGAGGGAAACATTCCACATGGGAAAAATATATCTAAAAACAAAGATGATGAGACTTACCAAACAAAAGCGCTGGCAGGTCGATAGACACAAACATACACACAAAACTCAAGCTTTCGCAACAAACCGTTGCTTCATCAGGAAAGAGGAAAGAGGGAAGGAAAGAGGGAAGGAGAGGGAAAGACGAAAGGATGTGGGTTTTAAGGGAGAGAGTAAGGAGTCATTCCAATCCTGGGAGCGCAAAGACTTACCTTAGGGGGAAAAAAGGACGGGTATACACTCGCGCGCGCACACACACACACACACACACACACACACACACACACACACACACACACATATACAGGCACAAGCAGACATATTAAAAGGCAAAGAGTTTGGGCAGAGATGTCAGTCGAGGCGGAAGTGCAGAGGCAAAGATGTTGTTGAATGACAGGTGAGGTACGAGTGGCGGCAAATTGAAATTAGCGGAGATTGAGGCCTGGTGGATAACGGGAAGAGAGGATATATTGAAGGACAAGTTCCCATCTCCGGAGTTCGGATAGGTTGGTGTTAGTGGGAAGTATCCAGATAACCCGGACAGCGTAACACTGTGCCAAGATGTGCTGGCCGTGCACCAAGGCATGTTTAGCCACAGGGTGATCCTCATTACCAACGAACACTGTCTGCCTGTGTCTGTTCATGTGGATGGACAGTTTGTTGCTGGTCATTTCCACATAGAAAGCTTCACAGTGTAGGCAGGTCAGTTGGTAAATCACGTGGGTGCTTTCACACGTGGCTCTGCCTTTGATCGTGTACACCTTCCGGGTTACAGGACTGGAGTAAGTGGTGGTGGGAGGGTCCATGGGACAGGTTTTACACCGGGGGCGGTTACAAGGGTATGAGCCAGAGGGTAGGGAAGGTGGTTTGGGGATTACATAGGGATGAACTAAGAGGTTACGAAGGTTAGGTGGACGGCGGAAAGACACTCTTGGTGGAGTGGGGAGGATTTCATGAAGGATGGATCTCATTTCAGGGCAGGATTTGAGGAAGTCGTATCCCTGCTGGAGAGCCACATTCAGAGTCTGATCCAGTCCCGGAAAGTATCCTGTCACAAGTGTGGGTTTGAGGGGGTGAGGAAGTGGCTCTGGTTATTTGCTTCTGTACCTGTTGGTGTAATGGTTCAGGGATTCCGGACTGGAGTACATTCGTTTGCCACGAAGACCTAGGCTGTAGGGAAGGGACCGTTTGATGTGGAATGGGTGGCAGCTGTCATAATGGAGGTACTGTTGCTTGTTGGTGGGTTTGATGTGGACGGACGTGTGAAGCTGGCCATTGGACAGATGGAGGTCAATGTCAAGGAAAGTGGCATGGGATTTGGAGTAGGACCAGGTGAATCTGATGGAACCAAAGGAGTTGAGGTTGGAGAGGAAATTCTGGAGTTCTTCTTCACTGAGAGTCAAGATCATGAAGATGTCATCAATAAATCTGTACCAAACTTTGGGTTGACAGGCCTGGGTAACCAAGAAGGCTTCCTCTAAGCGACCCATGAATAGGTTGGCGTACGAGGGGGCCATCCTGGTACCCATGGCTGTTCCCTTTAATTGTTGGTATGTCTGGCCTTCATAAGTGAAGAAGTTGTGGCTCAGGATGAAGCTGGCTAAGGTAATGAGGAAAGAGGTTTTAGGTAGGGTGGCAGGTGGTCGGCGTGAAAGGAAGTGCTCCATCGCAGCGAGGCCCTGGTCCTCAATCTTTCCTCTCCCACATCCACACCGGCTGTTGAGAGCATCCTCCTACAGGCCAACCACAAATTAGAACAGACACAAGCAGACATATTTAAAGACATATGTCTGCTTGTGTCTGTATATGTGTGGATGGATATGTGTGTGTGTGTGCGCGCGCGAGTGTATACCCGTCCCTTTTTCCCCCTAAGGTATGTCTATCCGCTCCCGGGACTGGAATGACTCCTTACCCTCTCCCTTAAAACCCACATCCTTTCGTCTTTCCCTCTCCTTCCCTCTTTCCTGATGAGGCAACAGTTTGTTGCGAAAGCTTGAATTTTGTGTGTATGTTTGTGTTCGTTTGTGTGTCTGTCGACCTGCCAGCACTTTCATTTGGTAAGTCACATCATCTTTGTTTTTAGATATATTTTTCCTACATGGAATGTTTCCCTCTATTATAACCTATATACCTATATATATGTCTGCTTGTGTCTGTGTATATGCGGATGGATATGTGTGTGTGTGCGCGAGTGTATACCTGTCCTTTTTTCCCCCTAAGGTAAGTCTTTCAGCTCCCGGGATTGGAATGACTCCTTACCCTCTCCCTTAAAACCCATATCCTTTTGTCTTTCCTTCTCCTTTCCTCTTTCCTGACGAGACAACCGTTGGTTGCGAAAGCTAGAATTTTGTGTGTATGTTTGTGTCTGTGTATGTGTGGATGGATATATGTGTGTGTGCAAGTGTATACCTGTCCTTTTTTCCCCCTAAGGTAAGTCTTTCCGCTCCCGGGATTGGAATGACTCCTTACCCTCTCCCTTAAAACCCAAATCCTTTTGTCTTTCCCTTCCTTCTTTCCTGACGAGGCAACCATTGGTTGCGAAAGCAGAGTTTTGTGTGTATGTTTGTGTGTCTGTCGGCCTGCCGGCGCTTTTGTTTGGTGGGTCTCGTCATCTTTCTTTTTGGATATATATATATATATATTATATACTAGTTTCTATTGATGACTCATTCTCCTTGAAATGGCTCATTCCTTCTACAAAATTTATATTTAAGATCTTATAATGTACTGCTTGAGAATGAGCCATTGTTCAAAACTGGTGGCGGTAAATAAAATATAATAAAGCGCCTCTTGTGGATCATTATTAAATTAGTATCCATTTCAGAAAACTGTGTACCTTTCTGAGTCAGGATTAACTGAATTAATTATTCAATATTAATAACTGATACATTTTTTTAAAATGAGACCAGGACAAAAAAAACAAACATGTAATCACTGAGAGGTCAAAAGTTAATTTTTATACAAGAAAAACTACTCTAAGACTGATCATTACTGTTGTTCACATTTTCTCGCTGCAGACGCAAGAATAAGGTATTATGATAGTATTTGATTTACTTTATTTACTTCAGATCTACTTGCTTCAGCACTTTCCTTAATAGTGTAACAGTATTATTTCAAAGAGGAAGTTTATGAGGACAAGCTTACTGCCAGTTTCAAATCCCAAGTCAGATGGCAGCAAAGGATGTACTTCCTCCCAAACAGGAAACCACAGAAGAAAAGATTACTTGGTTGACAAATTTAAGCTACATGCTGTGTTTTCCTACAGTTGTTAACCTGCACATGATTTAGATTAAACAGCAAATGCTATGTCTGACAATAATTAATTAATCTGTAACTGGTGTAGTAAAGGGACTTTCTGTGCTAAATCTAATACTTTTTTTAAATTTTTATCTTACTTGCACAGGTCTACTTTATGTAGCTTACAATTTAGCACACAATCTAAAATATACAAACAATTTGGCATTCTATAATTTTTTAACATCTTCAGATATTCAAGAACATTCTTTGTGTCAGAAACTTTTTAAATAGTATATGGCAAAACACATATGCATATTGCATAATGAGAAAGAATGCACAATTGGTATATGATGCAAAATGTATAAAAAACAGTTGCTTTTTTCGCTACTGCTTAAAATAAAGGAGACAGAAAATTGAAATATTTCATGTAGTGACAAATAACAGCAGATTTCAACATCTACAATAGTTTTAAAAAAGAAAATGAGGACAGGTATCTAACTGGAGATATAGAACAGAACCCTAATTTCTTCCTTATGCATTCAAACAGAGAGTGGGTAATAAAGTATGTGATTTAATGAAAAAGACAGTGCAACTGTAATAGCAAGCCACAAGGAGTTATATTTAAATTACCATGATGGGGAAACAGCCATGGTTGCCACTTTCATTCAACACTGTTTATTAGAAACCAAGTGGTATCATAAGCTTACAGGGTGAGGTATAAGAAAAGACAATGGTGAAGGTTTTACACATGGTTGTTTTTATGGTCTTTGGACACAAGACTGTATGATGCAGCTCTTTATAATAGTCTACTTTGTCCAAATCATGTAACACCTGCGTTAACTACTGTACCCTACACTCTCTGAACCTGCTTAGTGTAGTCTAGTGTTGGTCTCCCTCTGTAATTTTTAGCCTCCTCCATACTTACACCTATTACCAAACTAACTCTTCTCTGATGCCTCAATATATTTCCTGTCAACCTGTCCCATATTTGAGTCAGTTTGTGCCATGAAGCTCCTCTCACCAATTTGACAGTTTCTTCATTAGTTGCATGATCTACTTATCTAATCTTCAGCATGCTTCTACAACACCACACTTCAAAAGCGTCTATTCTCTTCTTGTCTGAACTGCATATAATCCATGTATCACTTTTGTACAATACTACACTCTATACAAATACCATCACAAAAGACCTCCCTACGATTTAAATTTATATTTGAATTTAACAGATGTGTCTTTTTCAGAAGTGTTTCTTGCTTCTGGAAATCTGCACTTTACCTCCTCTCTACTTCTGGTATCAGTTATTTTATTCCCCAATATCAAAATCCATGTACTAATTTTAGTGGCTCATTTCCTAATCTAATGTTCCCAGCATCTTCCCATTTAATTCACCTACATTCTATTACCCTGGTTTTACTTTTGTTGATCTTCAATCTTTTCAGGACACAATACATTCTGTTCACCAGAGCTTCCAAGTCCTTTGCCATCTCTGTACGAATTACAATGTCATCAGCAAACTTCAAAGTTTTTACTGCTTCTTCCTGAACTTTAATTCTTTTTCCAAATTTCTTCTTGGTATCCTTTCTTCTTGGAGGATGAAAAGACTGCAGCTGTCTCCGATATTCTACATACCAGGTGGAGCATTGCATCCTGGTTAGTTCTTCCAAGGATCTTAATAATTCACAAGGAACGTCATCCATTCCAGGTTTCTTATTTCAACTTAGGTCTTTCAGTACTTTGTAGAATTTTTCTCACAGTATCACATCACCTCTCTCACCTGCACACAAATCCCTTTCCATAACACTGTCATCAAGTTATTTATTAGGTTGGTGCACAAGTTCGTAGCATTTTTGTTTTGCATGTTGATATTCCAGTTGCTGTAGGTTTATTTATCATTTGTCAGTTTTCATTTGTACTTCAGTGTAGCTATTCGAGTTTACATACTGTCATTTGGTTATAGTGAGTGAAGCTGTTGATGTTAGAAAATGGAGTACTAAGTGAAGAAATCTGAACAGTTCCAACATGTTGTTCTGTTTGAGTTTCCATAGAAGAGTGACAGCACCAGAGTTAGCCAGAAACATTTGCACTGTGTATGAGGATAATGTCACTGGGCAGAGCAAGGCAAGAAAATGGTTTTATCATTTTGAGGAGGACTGTTTCGACAATAGTGACTTTCCACATTCAGGAAAACCTTCATTGATGACAATCATTTAAATGCATTTATCCACAATGACCCATGTCAGAGAACTCGAGAACTGGGGAATGTAATCATTTCACCATTGTGCAACATTTGCTTGCAAAGGGAAATGTTAAAAAAATTGTGTGTATAGGTACCGTGTGTACTCAACCAAAACCACAAAAATCAGCAGGTGACCATATGTGTATCTCCACTTGCTCATCATCAACCATTCCTATCCTGTATCATTACTGGTGATGAGAAATGGTGTCTTGTATGCTAGCATAAGGAAAAGAAAGGTATGGCAGGGCCCATACAAAGCCCTGCATGCATCTGCAAAAGATAACGTTATGCATCTGGTGGAACAGCAACAGTTTGCTGTACTACAAACTGCTTCCCTGAGGTGTAAACATCACTTCTGACATTTGTTGTCAAAGACTGAGATGTCTTGCAGATACAATCCAAGAACAATGACCATGATGACTCTGTGAGGTGATGCTGCTCCACGAAATGCCTGCACAAATTCTGCTAGATGGACAAAAAACACTCTGCAAGAGTTTGGTTGGGAAGTCATTTCAAATCACCTTATTCACTTGATCTCACACCCTCAGATTTTGATCTTTTCTGCTCTCTGTCTAACAGCCTTCAAGGGATTTCCTTTCCAGATGAAAATGCACCACTCTCAACATGGCTCAATGAGTTCTTCACTTCAAAACCATGTGGTTCCTACAGTCATGGAATCTAAAAGCTATCCCAGAGTTGGAAGATTCTTGTAAATAGTGAAGGATAATATATTATTGATTACTAAAGTCTCTGTTATGTGTATATGTTGTGTTTATTAAACTTTTGGAAAAACACTATAAACTTATGCACCAACCTAATACATGCTTCCCTTGTTTGCTTGGTGCTGGCTTGTCACCTGAGTGGCAGTTCTGTGTGTGGCATCAGACTGCTAGTGGATACATAGACTTTGTGAAGTGTGAGGCCTCATGGAAATACAAAGCTATAGATCACAGGGAACAGCATGTCTTAAGCTGGACAATTACCCAATAGAGATCGGCAATGGTTTGCTGTATGTGGTGATCGCTAGCTCACAGGTACACACACAAGAATGAAATACAACTGCAGTAGGATCTGGGAGTGCTGCGTCAACCCAGTCACTGTGTAACTGTGATCTGTTAGTATTGATTGGCAAAACTGAAGGTTCAGGGTTGTCTTTTTTTTATTTGCATATTATTTCAACAACATCCCTAGGGATCATTTCACATCAAGTGACCCATTTTGGAAGATCCTCTCAGCTAAACTGTCTTCAATTTCAATTAAGTTCACACAGATTGCACCAAAGGACTTACAGGAACTTTTACCAAATTTCTGCTCAATCTGAAACTTACGTTAGGTAATGGAGCTGTTTTCATGAGTGCACCTTTCTTAGGAATTGGAAATGCACAAAGAAATTTTCAAATTTGGAAAGTCATTGTTCCTAGGCTAATTTAGCTACAATCCTCCAACTTATCAATCTATCACAACTTTTTGTGCACCTCACAGAAATAACGTACAGGAAAATCAGAAAGGAAAGCCCGTGGTGAAATCGTTATTTAAACTGCTTAAAAAGCTTGTTGCAGCAAATTTTCCCCATTTGTAGTGTTCTGTACTTCAGACAATAAAAACAGAACTCTTATGGGATAACTTTGTGATCCATCTGTCTGTCCACCTACCTGCCTTAGTCCTGCTGAGATTTTCAGTGCCTATCAAGCCAAAGGATATGTCACCGAAACCAGAGTGGTGGTTCACCAGCCGCTGCACACAGATTCTGAACTGGGCTGGTCTGAAAGGCTCCAGTTGATATCCGAATGCCCTCCTGGTGAACAGCATCTAATGTCTTGTCAGGGAGGCATTTAAAAATATTCAATGACTGCAAGACCTTTGTTCGTAGATCTTTCAGGTGTGGGAGCCAAGTTAATTTTGAGTCAAATGATAAACCCAAAAAGTGCACAGTACCTTGAAAACATAAAATATTGTTCCCCATTGTGAGCACAAGCTGATTAAAACTTCGACGAGCACAGTTAAAATTGACACATGTAGTCTTCCTAGTTGAGAACTGAAAACCAGTTGTCCTGCCCCAAGTTTCCAGCCTTCTAATTGTCAGCTGTAGCTGCCTCATCATTGTTATAAGATCAGAGGAAGAAAAGGAGATTGCCATGTCATCCACAAACAAAGGGCATTTAACAGGGCTTCTGACTGCGGAGGAAATGCCACTGATAGATATGGCAAACAATGTGACACTGAGGACACTGCCCTGAGGGACCCCATTCTCCTGAACATAGCAATCGACATGGCCTAGCCAACACGATATCGAAAAAGCAGGTCCTCAGAAACGATTAGATAAGAAGTGGCAGTCGTCCACATAGTTCTCATTCATAAAGTTGGCAAAGGATGTTGTACCTCCCAGTATTGTCATATGCTTTTTGAGGTCAAAAAACACACAAACTAAATTGTTTCGGCATAAGGAGGGCTCCTGTATCACCACCTCCCATACGATTAAGTTGTCAAGGGTGGAACAGTAGCACCTGAAACCGCACTGTGAGTGGTGCAGTTAACCTTGGGATTCGAGCAGCCAGGCGAAGTGACGGTTGACCATGTGTTCAAGAGTCTTACCCATACAACTGGTAAGGGCTACACTCTGTAACTCTTAGGGATGCTACGGTCCCTGCCTGGTTTCCAGAATGGAGTTAATATTGCCTCCTTCCAAAGCTGTAGGGTACTGTCCATCAAACCAGATCTGACTGAAACAAGAGAGGAGCTATCCTTTAGCTTCAGAGTACAGCTAATGAAGCATGGCATAACGGATCTCATCAGGTCCTGGAGCAGTGTGACTGGCTGCAGACAAAGGTGATTCCAGTTTCCTCATGGAGAACGGAAGTTTGTACACTTCCTCATTAAGCAAGAAGAAACTGAGCTTTCTCATCTCTGCAGTCCTACAGGACACCCAAAAAGCAGAAGCTTGTTCGGATGATGTAGTAATAGTAAAGAAGTGCTCAACTAAAACCTGAGCCATGTCTTCTGGTGTGTCAACCAAGACCCCATTATCTGACAAGGCCGCAGAAGGACACGTACTACCCTTGCCTGAAATCTATCTTATTGATTCCAAAATTTGTGCAGTGGAAGTGGAGCATTAATGGAAGTCATGAATTCCCTCCAGGATGCCCCCTTCTGTTCTTTTATCACTCGCCGCACCTATGCTCTCGCAGATCTGAAGGCATCAAGATTTTCTGTAGTAGGACAGCGTTTGAGGTCCTGCAGAGCTGTTCATCTGGCCCCAATTGCCAACCAAAAGTCGTCATTAGCCCAAGATACAGGCCGCCGTCGTCCGACTAGACCAGGGTATGGACTCTGCAGCAGCCTGTTGGATCTCATAAGTGATATGGGCCAGCGTCTCCTGTGCACATCCTTTTGGTAAAAAAAAGCCTGTCGACTGTACTGCAACCAATTTGCCCTTTGTATCGGTCATCTGCATGGTCTCCCATCAGCCTAGTCGGCAGACAGATCCTGGGAAGTGGTCACTATAATGTAAATCTGGAGCCACTTTCCACTGAACTGAGTCTGCAATAGGTGGGGAACAAACATAAAAGTCAATGGCTGAAAAAGACCCTGTACCTGTGGAGAAGTGTGTTGTCTGATCTGTGTTCAGAAGGCAGATATTCCAGAATGGACGAGTCATTCAATTATCCGACCCCTGGAGCAATCGGTAGGCGAGTCCCACAGCACATTGTGTAAGTTAAAGTCCCCCACAAGGAGGAAGGGCGTGGGAACACCCAGACGAGTTCTGCCAGAGCATCTGCATCCAAGGCATTATTAGGGGTAAGGTACAAAGAACACACTGTGATATTAAAGCGTGCGAGAACTTTCACAGCAATTCTTGAGTCGTGGTAAGAGGGACAGGAGAGGAGTGTCATCTGTCATCAGTGAAAACAGCCACTCCACTTTTTGCCCTGTCTCGAGTAGTACCGTCCTTTCTGTATGCATGGTAACCACATAATGCAGGTGTGTTGGTGACTAAGACGCGTTTCTT
Source organism: Schistocerca cancellata (assembly GCF_023864275.1). NCBI lineage: Eukaryota > Metazoa > Arthropoda > Insecta > Orthoptera > Acrididae > Schistocerca > Schistocerca cancellata. The sequence continues at coordinate 193,381,050 of NC_064634.1, forward strand.
GTAAACAGATGCAGAATGGTTTCTCCTGGACAAGGAGCTGCAATTCTTCCAAATGTGAGCGATATCCATTCAAATACCACTGCAGCACAAAAGTCCCTATGGAAACCATTGTTCAGTGATGGTTGTTCTTTTCTTTCTCCATCGGAGGGGGGTGATTTACCGGGGAGGTCAGGGCAGAACTTTAGCCGGTTCCTTGCTCTCTGTTTCCCCCGGCTGGGAGTTCATATCCTCAAGAGCATAGTCACCATCAGAAAGGGAGAGAGTTCACCAATCCAAAGGTTTAACTACCACTTTCTTGGACTTAGAACTACTTTTCGAAGGACTTTCTTTACTGATGGGAGGAGCTGGTTGCCTGGGTTGAAGGGATGGCTTAGTTGGCTCCTGAGGTTGAGTTGTGGTATGTGGCTTAGGTGGTAAGCCTATTACTGACAGCTTCCAAACGACCTCAGTTTCAAGTGGAATGTTTGCCCCATAGGTACATTGACAAGTGAATGTGTTCGTACTCTAATCTGTGGTCCAAGTTTGTGTGGAGGCATCACACTTAGTGATTGGCATCTTAAGGGCTGATACAAAAGAAGTAGCAAAAACTGACAGTTGCATAGCTTTAAAAGCTTTTTTAGCTTCACCAAGGTGTATGCATCTCTTGACTTTCAATTCCTGGATTTTCCTTTCCTTGTGGTAATCCTCACACTTTCTGCCCCACACTGGGTGATCCTCAGAGCAGTTTACACATTTTGGAAGAAGGGTACAAGAATTGCCTGATTTGTGAACTGAGCCCTCCACAATTGCCACATGTAGCCTTCCCATTACATCCCATAATGGCGTAGCCAAATCTTTGACATTTGTATCATCACACTGGATTAGGAACAAACAGGCGAACCTTGAGACGGGTATAGCCGGCAAGGATACGTTCAGGTAATTCTTGAGTACTAAAAGTTAGAACAAGTGTTGCCAATTTTTCCAATTTGCCATTGGCTCTCCTCATATAGGTCTGTACTTCCATGACGCCCATATTTTTCCATTCTTCACATAACTCTGCAGTGTCCACCTCCATTATATTGGAGCAGGTAACCACGTCCTTATTACAGTTAAGGGTGTTATGCCGCTCAGCCTCACCTGGGTAGACACCTAAGGCCTTACATCCCAGAAGCTTAGATATTTGGTTTGAATTAGCAGTTTCAACTAGAAGTGTTCCATTACAAATTTGTTTGACACTTTTTTTGAGACCCAACAATATCTTCCAATGCCTTGTGAATATAGAAAAGGGAGACCTTCTCAAAGGTTCCCTCTGTTCGCTTGACTACAATGAAAGTGTTATGGCACACTAATGCCCAGTTACTATGATTCTAAGACTTCTTTTCGGAAAGACTGACCAAATTAGCTCTCTTTGAGGAATCTACATCTACATCTACATCTACATCTACATTTATACTCCGCAAGCCACCCAACGGTGTGTGGCGGAGGGCACTTTACGTGCCATTGTCATTACCTCCCTTTCCTGTTCCAGTCGCATATGGTTTGCGGGAAGAACGACTGTCTGAAAGTCTCCGTGCGCGCTCTAATCTCTTTAATTTTACATTCGTGATCTCCTCGAGAGGTATAAGTAGGGGGAAGCAATATATTCGATACCTCATCCAGAAACGCACCCTCTCGAAACCTGGTGAGCAAGCTACACTGCGATGCAGAGCGCCTCTCTTGCAGAGTCTGTCACTTGAGTTTGTTAAACATCTCCGTAACGCTATCACGGTTACCAAATAACCCTGTGACGAAACGCGCCATCTGGTACGGATCCCACACTGATGCGCAATACTCAAGTATAGGTCGAACGAGTGTTTTTTAAGCCACCTCTTTTGTTGATGGACTACATTTTCTAAGGACTCTCCCAATGAATCTCAACCTGGTACCCGCCCTACCAACAATTAATTTTATATGAACATTCCACTTCAAATCGTTCCGCACGCATACTCCCAGATATTTTACAGAAGTAACTGCTACCAGTGTTTGTTCTGCTATCATATAATCATACAATAAAGGATCCTTCTTTCTATGTATTCGCAATACATTACATTTGTCTATGTTAAGGGTCAGTTGCCACTCCCTGCACCACGTGCCTATCCGCTGCAGATCTTCCTGCATTTCGCTACTATTTTCTAATGCTGCAACTTCTCTGTATATTACAGCATCATCCGCGAAAAGCCACATGGAACTTCCGACACTATCTACTAGGTCATTTATATATATTGCGAAAAGCAATGGTCCCATAACACTCCCCTGTGGCACGCCAGAAGTTACTTTAACGACTGTAGACGTCTCTCCATTGATAACAACATGCTGTGTTCTGTTTGCTAAAAACTCTTCAATCCAGCCACACAGCTGGTCTGATATTCCATAGGCTCTTACTTTGTTTATCAGGCGACAGTGCGGAACTGTATCGAACGCCTTCCGGAAGTCAAGGAAAATAGCATCTACCTGGGAGCCTGTATCTAGTATTTTCTGGGTATCATGAACAAATAAAGCGAGTTGGGTCTCACAGGATCGCTGTTTCCGGAATCCATGTTGATTCCTACATAGTAGATTCTGGGTTTCCAAAAACGACATGATACTCGAGCAAAAAACATTTTCTAAAATTCTACAACAGATCGACGTCAGAGATATAGGCCTATAGTTTTGCGCATCTGCTCGACGACCCTTCTTGAAGACTGGGACTACCTGTGCTCTTTTCCAATCATTTGGAACCTTCCGTTCCTCTAGAGACTTGCGGTACACGGCTGTTAGAAGGGGGGCAAGTTCTTTTGCGTACTCTGTGTAGAATCGAATTGGTATCCCGTCAGGCCCAGTGGACTTTCCTCTGTTGAGTGATTCCAGTTGCTTTTCTATTCCTTGGACACTTATTTCGATGTCAGCCATTTTTTTCGTTTGTGTGAGGATTTAGAGAAGGAACTGCAGTGCGGTCTTCCTCTGTGAAACAGCTTTGGAAAAAGGTGTTTAGTATTTCAGCTTTACGCGTGTCATCCTCTGTTTCAATACCTTCATCATCCCGGATTGTCTGGATATGCTGTTTCGATCCACTTACTGATTTAACGTAAGACCAGAACTTCCTAGGATTTTCTGTCAAGTCGGTACATAGAATTTTACTTTCGAATTCACTGAACGCTTCACGCATAGCCCTCCTTACGCTAACTTTGACATCGTTTAGCTTCTGTTTGTCTGAGAGGTTTTGGCTGCGTTTAAACTTGCAGTAAAGCTCTCTTTGTTTTCGCAGTAGTTTCCTAACTTTGTTGTTGTACCACGGTGGGTTTTTCCCATCCCTCACAGTTTTACTCAGCACGTACCTGTCTAAAACACATTTTACGATTGCCTTGAACTTTTTCCATAAACACTCAACATTGTCAGTGTCAGAACAGAAATTTTCGTTTTGATCTGTTAGGTAGTCTGAAATCTGCCTTTTATTACTCTTGCTAAACAGATAAACCTTCCTCCCTTTTTTTATATTCCTATTTACTTCCATATTCAGGGATGCTGCAACGGCCTTATGATCACTGATTCCCTGTTCTGCGCTTACAGAGTCGAAAAGTTCGGGTCTGTTTGTTATCAGTAGGTCCAAGATGTTATCTCCACGAGTCGGTTCTCTGTTTAATTGCTCGAGGTAATTTTCGGATAGTGCACTCAGTATAATGTCACTCGATGCTCTGTCCCTACCACCCGTCCTAAACATCTGAGTGTCCCAGTCTATATCTGGTAAATTTATATCTCCACCTAAGACTATAACATGCTGAGAAAATTTATGTGAAATGTATTCAAAATTTTCTCTCAGTTGTTCTGCCACTAATGCTGCTGAGTTGGGAGGTCAGTAAAAGGAGCCAATTATTAACCTAGCTCGGTTGTTGAGTGTAACCTCCACCCATAATAATTCACAGGAACTATCCACTTCTACTTCACTACAGGATAAACTACTACTAACAGCGACGAACACTCCACCACCGGTTGCATGCAATCTATCCTTTCTAAACACCGTCTGTACCTTTGTAAAAATTTCGGCAGAATTTCTCTCTGGCTTCAGCCAGCTTTCTGTACCTATAACGATTTCAGCTTCGGTGCTTTCTATCAGCGCTTGAAGTTCCGGTACTTTACCAACGCAGCTTCGACAGTTTACAATTACAATACCAATTGCTGCTTGGTCCCTGGGTGATTTTATCTTTCTTTTTTTTTTTTCGTTTTAGGGCGCAAAACTTCTATGGTCATTAGCGCCCAGCCCGTGACTTAAGACAGTAAAAAATCGAAAGTGAAAACCAGCAGCAATGGGAACAAAGTCAGAAAATTGGAGAAACTAAAAATAGAAAATAGAAGAATTCTTAAAAATCCACTACAGAAAGGGGGTGGTTGTCCCCAAAAAAAGCTTCAAATGACTGACGTCATTTCACTGTCACGAATAAACTGGAGAACGCGGTCGGCTGAGCGCGTGTCATCTGCTAAAATCGACGATAGATCAGGCGATAGCTGTAGACGGGAGCGTAACGGATTAAAATAGGGGCATTCAATTAAAAGGTGTCTTACCGTCCACGGCTGAGAGCAGTGGGGACAGAGTGGAGGAGGATCACCGCTTAAAAGATGTCGATGGCTAAAAAGACAGTGCCCTATCCGGAGTCTAGCTAAAATTACCTCCTCCCGACGACGCGTTCGGGAGGAAGAGGTCCAAGCGCAAGGAAGGGCTTTCACTTCCCGCAATTTATTACGGGGAAGTGCCGACCAATGCGCATGCCATAAATGAGCAACTTGGCGACATAAACCGCTCCGTAGATCGGTGAAGGTAAGCGACTGAATAGCTGGCCGAGGAAGAGAGACTGCAGCCTTGGCCGCTATATCGGCCGCCTCATTCCCACAGATACCAGCGTGTCCCGGGAGCCAGAGGAACGCCACCGAGACTCCCCCCAGGTGGAGCAAGCGCAGACAGTCCTGAATCCGGTGGACCAGAGGGTGCACAGGGTAAAGAGCTTGGAGACTGAGGAGAGAGCTGAGAGAATCTGAGCAGATAACGTACTGTATCCGCTGATGGCGGCGGATGTAGTGGACAGCCTGGAGAACAGCGTAAAGCTCCGCAGTATAAACCGAACACTGGTCGGGAAGCCGAAAGCGATTTGGGGTGTCGCCAACAATATAGGCACTCCCTACACCTAACGATGTTTTCGAGCCGTCGGTGTAAATAAATGTGGCGTCCGTCATTTCTGCACATAGAGCAGCAAATGCCCGACGATAAACAAGTGTAGGGGTACCATCCTTGGGAAATTGACAAAGGTCACGGAGCAGGCAGATCCGGGGATGGAGCCAAGGCGGTGCTGTACCCCAAGTTGTCAAGAAGGTTTTAGGAAAGCGGAAGGAAAGAGAATGGAGCAGTTGACGGAAGCGGACTCCCGGGGGTAGTAGGGAGGAGGAGCGGCCTGCATACCCTACATCAAAGGAGGCGTCGAAAAAAAGGTCATGGGCTGGATTAGCAGGCATGGAAGACAGATGGCTAGCATAACGACTCAGGAGGACTGCTCGCCGATTGGACAGCGGAGGTTCAGCAGTCTCAGCGTAAAGGCTTTCCACAGGGCTAGTGTAAAAAGCTCCAGACACTAAACGTAATCCACGGTGGTGGATAGAGTCGAGACGCCGAAGAATAGACGGCCGAGCAGAGGAGTAGACTATGCTTCCATAATCCAATTTCGAGCGCACTAAGGCGCGATAGAGGCGGAGAAGGACCACTCGGTCCGCTCCCCAGGAGGTACCATTCAGGACACGGAGGGTGTTAAGCGATCGCAGACAGCGAGCCGAAAGATAGGAAACGTGGGAGGACCAGCACAGTTTTCGGTCAAACATAAGACCCAAGAATTTAGCGACGTCTGAAAACGGAAGGTTGACAGGACCTAGATGTAAGGAGGGCGGAAGAAACTCCTTACGTCGCCAAAAATTGACACAAACAGTCTTACTGGGTGAGAAACGGAAGCCGGTTTCGATGCTCCACGAGTGGAGGCGATTGAGACATCCTTGTAGACGTCGTTCAAGAAGGCTGGTCCGTTGAGAGCTGTAGTAGATCGCAAAATCGTCCACAAAGAGGGAGCCCGAGACATCAGGAGGGAGACAATCCATAATTGGATTTATGGCGATGGCAAACAGTACAACACTCAGCACGGATCCCTGGGGTACCCCGTTTTCTTGGGAGAAAGTACGGGAGAGAGTAGTGTTCACCCGCACCCTAAATGTGCGCTCTGCCATAAATTCGCGAAGAAAAAGGGGCAGCCGGCCTCGAAAGCCCCAAGAGAACAGTGTGCGGAGGATGCCTGTCCTCCAACAGGTATCGTCTGCTCTCTCCAGATCAAAAAATATTGCCACCGTTTGGTGCTGCCGGAGAAAATTGTTCATGATATAAGTGGAGAGAGCAACAAGATGGTCAACTGCAGAACGATGCTTCCGAAATCCGCATTGGGCTGGTGTTAAAAGACTGCGGGATTCCAGCCACCAAGCTAAACGGTAATTCACCATACGCTCCAAAACCTTACAGACACTACTCGTGAGAGAAATGGGGCGATAGCTAGAGGGGAGATGTTTGTCTTTTCCAGGTTTCGGAACGGGAACGACAATAGCTTCCCGCCACCGTCTGGGAAAGGTACTGTCGGTCCAAATTCGATTATAAAGGCGAAGGAGGTAACGCAGACTATGGGTTGATAAATGCAGCAACATTTGGACATGGATACCATCTGGTCCTGGGGCGGAGGAGCGAGAAGAAGAGAGGGCATGTTGGAGTTCCCGCATGGAGAAAACAGTATTGTACCTTTCGTGATTTTGAGAGGAGAAAGCAAGATGTCGCACTTCTGCTGCACGTTTCTTCGGGAGAAACGCTGGCGGGTAATTTGAAGAGCTCGAAATCTCAGCAAAGTGCTGACCCAACGAGTTAGAAATTGCAACGGGGTCCACTAAGGTATCATGCGCGACAGTGAGCCCAGAGACCGGGGAGAAACTAGGCGCGCCTGAGAACCGTCGAAGCCGACTCCAAACTTCCGAGGAGGGAGTGAAGGTGTTAAATGAGCTAATAAAGAATTTCCAGCTTGGCTTCTTGCTATCGCGGATGACGCGACGGCATCGCGCACGGAGCTGCTTATAGCGGATACAGTTGGCCAAAGTAGGATGGTGACGGAAAATGCGAAGAGCACGTCGCCGCTCACGTAGTGCGTCACGGCATGCCTCGTTCCACCAAGGAACTGGGGGGCGCCGGGGCAATTCGGAGGTGCGTGGTATTGAACGTTCCGCAGCTGTAAGAATAACGTCGGTAATATGTGTGACCTCATCGTCGACGCTGGGAAAGCGACGGTCATCGAATGTCGCTAGAGACGAAAAAAGTGTCCAATCGGCTTGGGCAAATTTCCAGCGTCGCGAGCGCATATATGGCAGTGGAGGCTGCAGTCTAAGGACACATGGAAAGTGGTCACTCGAGTGTGTATCATCAAGGGCGAACCATTCGAAGCGCCGAGCTAGCGGAACAGTACCGACCGCAAGGTCCAAATGAGATAAATTTGTCGTGGAGGCAGACAAAAATGTGGGGACCCCAGTGTTGAGGCAAACTAGATCCGCTTGGTGGACGACGTCTAGCAATAGAGAGCCACGGGGACAAGGATGTGGAGATCCCCAAAGCGGGTGGTGGGCATTGAAGTCCCCAACCAGCAAATAGGGGGGTGGAAGCTGACCAAGAAGATGAAGGAGATCAGCTCGTGCCATTGGTGTGGATGATGGAATGTATACAGTACAAAGAGAGAACGTGTATCCAGAAAGGGAAAGACGGACGGCGACAGCTTGGAAAGAACTGTTTAAGGGGATTGGGTGATAATGGAGAGTATCATGGAGAAGAATCATGAGTCCTCCATGGGCTGGAGTGCCTTCAACAGAGGGGAGGTCATATCGGACGGACTGAAGGTGAGGGAGAACAAAGCGGTCATGGGGACGCAGCTTCGTTTCCTGAAGACAAAAGATGACCGGCGAGTAGGATCGTAAGAGGACCGATAATTCATCCCGATTGGCTCGAATGCCGCGGATATTCCAGTGGATAATGGACATGGGGTGAACAGAAAATGGAGGAATGTGACCAAAGTTGCTGTCAACTCAAAGACTGCTCGGAGCTAGCAACCGACAGCATGGAATGGCATTCAGCCGAAGGCAGAAGATCCTGATCCATAGGTTGGTCAGGAGCAGCCCCTGCCACCAGCGATCGGCCGGTTGACCGGCCACCAGCAGTGCGCCTCGGCGACACAGAAGACGGCCGAGGGCGATTTCCGCCAGGTGGTGCTGTAGATGGGACACGCCTTGGCGGAGAAGGAGAGGAACTGGGTTTCTTTGTAGCCTTCTTGGAAGAATGATGTTTAGATGAAGGAGGAACCGATGGTTGTGAAGTTGCGGTACGTAAAAACTCTTCACGAGTATGCTCTTTTTTCGAAGACTTGGCGTCCGACTTTTGGGCTCGAGATTTAGCAGATCCCGACGAAGGGTGAGCCATAGAGTGGGCAGGCGAAAGTGGTGAGGTTGAACGAGCGATCTTTGCGCTGGCCGATCTGACGACCGTGGCACTAAAGGTGAGGTCGCAAGTCTGTGTGGCCGCCTCCTTTGTTGGCCGAGGAGAAGCAAGGACAGTGCTGTATTTTCCTGTCTGAGGCACGGTGGGCTTGCGACTGGCGAATAATTTTCGAGCAGCAAAGGTCGACACCTTTTCCTTCACTCTTATTTCCTGGATGAGCTTTTCGTCCTTAAAAACGGGGCAATCTCGAGAGGAAGCAGCGTGGTCACCCATACAGTTGATGCAGTGAGGGGATGGAGGTGGACAAGCACCCTCATGGCATCCTTGCCACACGTAACACATTTGGCCGGATTGGAACAGGACTGGCTGATGTGATTGAACCGCTGACATCGATAGCAACGCGTAGGGTTTGGGAAGTAAGGGCGAATGGAAATTATCTCATAGCCTGCTTTGATTTTCGATGGGAGCTGAACTTTGTCAAATGTCAAGAAGACAGTGCGGGTTGGAATGATGTTCGTGTCAACCCGTTTCATTACTCTATGAACAGCCGTTACGCCCTGGTCAGACAGATAGTGCTGAATTTCTTCGTCAGACAATCCATCGAGGGAGCGTGTATAAACGACTCCACGCGAGGAATTTAAGGTACGGTGCGGTTCCACCCGGACAGGGAAGGTGTGGAGCAGAGAAGAACGCAGCAATTTTTGTGCCTGGAGGGCACTGTGTGTTTCTAACAACAGGGTGCCATTCCGTAATCTGGAACAAGACTTTACAGGACCTGCAATTGCGTCGACACCTTTCTGAATAATGAAAGGGTTGACCGTGGAGAAGTCGTGACCTTCATCAGTCCGAGAAACAACAAGGAACTGTGGCAACGATGGAAGAATCGTCTGTGGCTGAGACTCAGTATACTTACGTTTGTGAGCAGACATAGTGGAAGGTGAGGAAACCATTGCGGAAGAATCCCCCATGATTACCGGCGTCTCCGATGGCGCGTTCCTCCCTTGTGGGGGCCCTCTCTGAGGGCACTCCCGCCTTAGGTGATTGTTCACACCTCAGGTCACACCTCCCGACAAACGGACGGAGGGACCAATCGGCATTTTCGGAAGGTATCAGCTCGGGTAATCACCCCTCCCTGGGCCTGGCCGTTACCAGGGGGTACGTACGTGTCCTACCTGTCTACCCGGGGCGGGGAATTACGCGTTACCCCGTCACCGGCTACGCACAAAAGGCGTGGGTTGGCCTTCAGACACGCACAGGGAGGATGAAAGAGAAAGGGAAAGGAAAGAAGAGAGGTCTCAAATGCCGCAGCGGAGAAAAGGGAAAGAGAAGAGGTAAGGAAAAGAGAAGGACAAAGGAAGGAAGAAGACATAAAAGCAAGGAAGGCGAAGAATGCAGTACAGTTACGAGCGTCCGTCTCCGGACGGAGGCACAAACCATACTCCCAGATGGGGAGAAAGGGAAGGAAAGAGCCAGAGGTGAGGGGAGGAGGGGCGAAGATAGGGATGGGGAAGGATGCGGAAAGGGAAGGTATGCAGCCCGGAAAGGAAGGAAGGCCACATTAGCTCGGGGTCCCGTGCTCGCTACGCACGTATCCACAAAAGAGTTGTGGACCCCCTGGGGGGGGGGGGTCCCTGGGTGAAGGTACTACCTGACGGGACACCCGACCCATCAGTAGTAGTAGTTTAATGAGACCGTTCTATAAAGATCCCACGAGACACTAGGGAAACAACTGTTGACCCAAGACATTCACCTCATCAGCACGTAGCACACCTTGAGGTTGAGATGTTTTTTAAAGAGGTGTGTACCTTCCTCGCAGTCCAGGTGGTGAAGCCAAGACCTCTGGTATCCAAAACACACAACATTCCACCAATGCGCCGCACTTTGGTCACTGAAGCATGCCCAGTGCTTACAATGACAGAGGGTTGGCAGCGCATACCCATCTGCAGCTCAGGAACACCAGGGTTGCCAAGCCCGTACTCAACAAACGAATGCTGAGCCCCTGAAGGGTGAATGGGTAAATCTGTTACAGACATTAATCTAGGGGGTATGGAGTCTAAGGGGTATGGAGGGGACATCTCCTGCTGCTGGATCTGTGAGAACAGTGGCTTCAATGGCAGTATTTCTTATCGTTTCAATCTCTTTTGGATAATTCAGGTTCCACAGCAGTATTCTAATCATAAATCAGTAAGTCATAACTACAACATTCCTCTTGGCTCTTAATACAGAATGTGAAGAGGAAGAGGAAACCACATGTTTTCAGAGCGCAGCATTTTCTTTCTGGCAGTCAGATTTAACAAAAAATCTGTACATTGTGTTTTATAAAACTATGGAGCCTAGTCCATCCAAAAGTTTATTAGAGCATTGTGTAAAAATCTGGTGTAAATCACTAAAGAACTTACCAAGATTTTTGGTAATAACTTTAAACCATGTCTTGTCTTAATACAGTAGTACAGATATCATTATACAATGTAGCTTATTAGTTATTTCCAAAACTATTGGATACTGTATGAATGTTTTATGTGATCTTTACGTAAAATGATACACGTGTAAGCACACTGCTTCAGGATGAAGGCATATCTTAACCTAAACATTAACAACTGCATCGATTAAGCAGTTATTCACATCTGAAGAAAATTATTTTAGGCTTTTACAAACTTTGCACAAATGAAATACAAAATAATTAACATTTTCAAAGCTGCAAGGATTTAATTGATATTGCACCGCCATATCACAAATTCATTGTTGACATAATTACAACGAACTCCAACAACTCCGGTCAGCAATGCTGAATTCATTGTTTCATGTACTTCATTACAATATTCAACATATAACACCTGATGTCTCTACGGGAACTGAACAGCTGGTGCAACATTACTGTTGACCACTGTGACACCACTACCCAGAAGAAGACTGTTATAAGGAATGCTCTCTGATGAATCCATATCAGTAGCCAGGGACAGTCTGAGTCAATTATGATGCAATTGGTGGAGTATGTGGTAAGTGTGCTATCACTTCCGCTAAAGTGTTTATACTTTGGACTCTATTTGTGATAGGCAGAACTTTGATACAGTCTAGACAGGATTTTCTTATGCAGTAAGGAGTTAAGATAGCTTAGACTGTTTCTGAGGCACATCCTGTACGTATCCCTAGTTGCACACGAATCGCAGTGAGCCCCCATTGACTGTGTGTGTAGATTGTTTTTTCACAAAAGTGGCCAGAATTCGAGACCTGTAACATGCCCAAGTCCGACTTTGAATTTTTTTTGTAATTAGGTAAGATAGTAGCTTTTTCAACCATGGAAGAAACACAACAATTACTAATGCAAACCGCACAGGGTAACCACAAGCTGATGGCAATGCAAGCATTAGTGAGTGTAACAGGCGTGTCTTCTGTGGCACCCATGTTCATGGCTTTTCCACCATTTAATGAACAAAGTGAAGAGTGACACACACAATGCCGAAGACTGCAGTTATATTTTATGGCCTTCCAACCTTACACCACTGAAAGACAAATGGCAATACTCTTGTCAGGAAATTGTGGAACTGTATAATCTAATACTCAAACTAGAACTGTTCATGAATCCAGCAGAACTTGACCTGCCTGAAGTCTTTTCTTTATTGAAAGAATGTTTTACAATGCAGAAATATGTTGGTACAACAGAATTAGAATTTTGGCAACACGAAAAGGGATACAACCAATCTTATGCAGATTGAGCTTCTGACTTACAATGATTAAGTAGAATTGCATCATTAAATCTCTGTATGGGCAGTACTACACAGACACACTAATCAGGGACATTAATGTGTGTCTTGCCACAAACTCTGAAGTGAGGAACCATACACTGAAGAAATCAGATCACTCTCAGATGGAAACAATATGAATGGCTCAAGCCTATGAAACTGCTCACAAAAGCCCAGAGTGTGTTTATGATGGATGACGATGCCATGGCCATTGTGCAGGACACCACTTCTCCAGCCCAGATGACCCCATAACAACTACACCCACAGCAATGGGTCATGCCAGTATCATCATCATCATCATCATCATGTCCAACTGTAAATACTGCTTGTTACCACACACACAGTGTGTGCCTCTATTGGCACACAACATGCCACAGCTGCAGCAAAAATGGACACTTGCAAGAAGTATGTTGTAGCAGTTATGATGCAAATACACTCTGTGGAAGTGAACCCAATTAGTGACAAATCTACCTATGTGCAGACTTCTAATAATGCAACTCGGCAAACGACTTAAATCAAACATATGCAAACACTTGGTGAAGTTGCTCTTTGACACCAGTGCTTCTGAGACCTTGCAAAGATAATACACTTAAGTTTAGGGCCAATGCCTTTGCAAGCAGCCAAGACAAATATTCAGGTCTACAGAGACATTACACACCCTTGTCAGAAAAGTTTGCATTTTTACTCATAAACTTTTTGGATTTAAAGTTCACAAAACAGCATACACTATGCAATCAGGACCACCGTACACTGCCTTAAAGGCTAAAGTTAGTTCTGCTCAATTTTTTTCATCCACATTAGAGAATGCAACTAATTTCCAAGTTCACATCACTCATAAGGAGATGGCTGCCCTGCACTTTTTTAATGCTCATCCAGTGCCCCTGGCTCTAAACCACCCATACAACATACAGGAACAGACTCGCTAATGAATATTTGTTAATGCCTATTCCCCATGATCAATGGGCCACTCCACTAGTAACAGGACATAAACCCAATGGAACCTGAAGACTTTGTGGTGACTTTAATATAATGATGAACATACAAGCTGAATTGGAAACTACCGACCCACGACACAGTTTTTGCAAAGTTAGGCCAAGGCACCTAATTCAGAAAAATTGACCTCTTGGAAGCATTTTATTAAAATTCCTTTGGATTCCATCACAAGCTTACCCAGGGATCAATACATCGTATGGTCTCTCCTGTTGTAATCTGTTATCTTTCGAAACCTCTCTAGCTACTGCAATATTCCAGTTTTAGGGATCACGTACTACAAGATACTATACACTGTGCTGCATACCTTCATGATATCCTGTTTACAAGTGAAACTCCAGAGGACCATCTCCATAAACCTGAGTTCTTGCTCTAAAGGCTGGCAGCAAAAGGTCTAAAATACAACCAGCACAAGTATTACTTCATCAATTGGCTTCAACATATTTGGAGTTCAACCTTGCAGCCAATTTGCAACCCACAAGGGAATGACATCCAACAATTGCTCCTAATGACCTCTGTTGTGTTCTACAAACGTACAAAGCCACCCCGACTGAAGGCCACACTGATCGAAGAGCAACTTCATAGCCACCTTCACCATACCCACTGTGACGTGATGCATCTACCACCACTGCATGTTATTGCGGCCTCGTCCTTCCAGGTGGGTGGCCCCAGTGAGGACTGTTGACGTTCAGACACGATCCAATCTGGATCCATGAAATGATATCCTTCCACCAGTCCATGACATATACCGTGGCCCCTGCCCATGAACTTTGGTGGCACCACCAAATTCATCCTGGTCAGTAGCCACTCGTTTCTCCATGCTGGTGGACCCCTCTCATCCCATGGCAGTGCCTACACTTTCCAGCAAGCCTCACCGTGCCTCAGCCTTCTGCAGCAACATCTGTTGACACTGATCCACAGCCTTTCCCAGTGATGGTCACTCCAGACTGTACACCACCTGCATTTTCATCCCCAGTGGCCACTACTAGGAAAGGGGGGGGGGAGGTGAAATCACCTGATGTTGTTATGGGAAATGAATAGCTAGTGGAACTTTACTGCTGACCACTGCTGCACCACTATGCAGAGGGCAATAGTCATCAGGAGTGCCCTCTGAGGCTAGAATCCAGCATATAAGCTAGTCCAGGGAATGTCTGAACCAACTGTAGGTCTAATGCTATCTGTGGACTGCATGGTGAGTGTGCTACGGTGTTTAGGTTGTGGTCTCTGTTTGGCATAAGCGGTAGTTTGATATGGTGCAGACAGGCCTTTGCTTTGGAATATGGACTTATAACAGCTTGCAGTGCTTCCAAAGAGCATCCTTTAAATATCTCGTTATGAATGAATCAGGGCAACCTGCCATTCACAGTGTGCATAAGTTGACTTTTACAAAATAAGGCAACTTCTTCAGACATATTTTGTAAAGAAATGGGCAACAGAAAAATTATTGACCACTACATTAATCACATTTTGATACTTTCACAGAAAGGACACCAAAATCAAAATATGTGTTTCTGATAGACTTAGAGATTTTCCAGTAGCATAGTTGATGCTGGTGTCACTGTACATTTTGTATTTATGGGCTGATAATACTGTGATTACATTTGTAAGAACATTCACAAGTCACTAATTTACTGAGAGGCAGACAGACTACACACAACAAATTATGACATTTTAAGAGTGTGTTACACTCTTATATCTTGTTAAAATATGAGGATATTTTGTCACAACCAAATTTTTAAATAATTTTGAAAAGAGAGTGCTTTGGGCATTGCTCAATTATTTTCATTTACATTACGTCTTTGTTATGCACAAAAATCTGTGATATAATGAAAAGTTTCGAGATTCTCTTATTGCCTCAGGAACAATGGCTTGTCAAACTTTAGGATCCTGCGCATTCCTCACTCTGAAGAGAGATGGCCCTGTGATACCAGCTCTAGTACTATCACTGTGCCAGGAGAAGATGAAACAACTTTTAGGCATGTCAGGAGGCATGGACACTACAGCCTGAATCACCAACACTGACCCACTTACCATGCTAACATTGAGACATCTGAGCCAGGACTGTGCTACTCGTGTTGCACATCTGTACAGGGCACATTCCTCTTCTCTTGTTCCTCACCTTTCTAACAGTAGGCATCTTCTAGTGTGATTACTTTACCTACACCAAGTTACTAATGAAGCTAAGACTTCGCAGAAGTTCATGTAGGTCCCTTCACACATCCCGTATGTGGTGTCGTCCGAAGAATGAGGTGCCAAGCAAGGTTGGTACCTCGTGATGAAACCCAAGTAAGCATAGTCACTGCCAGACGCACCGACGAATGAGCTGAGTTGATATACACACGACTAGAAGAATTTCCATACACCACTGCATCAGCATGCTTGATTTATCTGAACATAGTACTGCTCAGCTCAGTCAGCAATCATCACTGAAGGTGGCAGCTTTCTCTCTACAGAGCCAGCAGTGCGATAGTTGTATCAAACAGAACTCTGCACAAATGTTTATTGTCAATTTCACTCTGTGAGAAGAGACTAGTATCTTGTTCTGTATCAACTGATTCATTAATATTCAGTGATAGTAGGTACACACTGTACAATCGCAACAAAACTGAAGATGATATAGCTGAGACGCTATGTCTCTTGACATAGAATGACCCCGGGCTGTCTTCATGAAGTTATAGTGCAGATTAGGCTCCTTGCTGTTTGAACTCAAACTGTTCACAAATTGACTATGCTCTTTCAAGGAGCTGTCCTGGCTGTCATCTTCAGCAAT
The DNA here is from genome assembly GCF_023864275.1 of Schistocerca cancellata. NCBI lineage: Eukaryota > Metazoa > Arthropoda > Insecta > Orthoptera > Acrididae > Schistocerca > Schistocerca cancellata. The sequence continues at coordinate 193,397,089 of NC_064634.1, forward strand.
TTAGGGAAATCGTGAAACTTAACTGGAATGACCAGGTGAGGATTTGAGCTGCAACCTTCTCAGAGTCAAGTCCATTATCTCACCAATGTGTCACCCATTTCTTTCTTTCACTCCCTATTTTTAATTACTATTTATGAAAGGTTTAATTAAAATACTGCTCTATGTCTTAATGCCGGATTAACCAAAATCAATTAACATTCATCAAACCCAGAAATGGAAACATGTTCCGGCAAGCTGCAACTGCAGATGTAACTTCTGTTGGCTTTGAATGATGCCTACCATATTTCGTTGTCAATTATCAAATTACTTTTATACCATGGATATAACAGTCTTCAACAAAATCTGACATATCATAGACACACTGTCAGAGATGACTGCTTTTGCTCAGTAATAAAATAAGTACAATATAAACTTTAATTCTGAAAGCTATGCCAGCAACTATACTACATTAAGTAACACTACCATCTATATGATAAGAAAGTGTATTAGAATAATGGTGTTAATACTTTAAATGGAAGGCCACTGCATCAAATAAACCTGTGTCGCTTTATAAACATATGCAAAATATATTATAAAATCAAAATTGCATTCTATTAACAATTATTCATAATAAAAGTCCTTAAGGAATTTATCTTTTAACTATAAATGTTAAACATCACTCACAAATAGAGAGTGACCTGTTACGTAGATGACTGTGCAGCTGATTTCAATAAAACAGAGGTTCCACTTAGCATCCATCAAACAGATGACAGGCATTTTAGTTCTTCCAGCAACATACTTTCAGTAAATGAATTTCATTAATCCTGCCACCGAATACCAAGCAATGTGCAGAAAAAGGTGTAGTAACTATATGCAAATAAGAAAGACAGCAAACAGTAAGAGGCTTTCTATTTATGAACAATAAACTCTACAACTACATAAACATATAGACAAGATATAAATAAGATGATAGCATATCTAATGAATGAAAAGAAGGTTGTGCATGCAGAACTAAATGTAACACACCAATTTATGAAGGATGATTTTCCTGCTGAATGATTTCCTATTAAAAGGACAATAATTTTTTTTCTTGGAGCTAATAATTTTAGACCAAACTGCTCTGCTATTTTAATTAATCCTGCAACAACAGAAATAAATAATTCTTTAACACACAATGTTTTCTCATGCACACACATCTCAATTACAGTAATATTTACTGCTGCTGTTAATAATCTATCAGCAGTGTAACAATGCTCTTCATGAATTAGTTAAAAGTGTGAAGGAAATGAGTCATTTACTAATAATGGATGCAAAGAAAATCACAGAAATAGGTGTTCCAAATGCACTAAACTTTCTACAGATAAATAAAATTATATAAATAAACAACAACTGTGTAGAATATCCAAACTAAATGTTTTTGAGCCATGCCTCGAATAAGATCAAAGTAACAATCAATTGTTTCGAATTGTTGACAGAGACACAAAAAAAAAGAATGAAAACTTTGCTAGCTTTTGGACCAATCTTTTTAAAGACCGAGATGAAGAGGGACCAAGAGATTGGAAGTAGGATGAAGGAAGAGGGATTGGAGGCAGGTAGCTAACATCTCAGAGAGGCAGCAGGTGCTCGGGACAGGAATGTGGGAGGGAGAGGCTGCACATCCATGGGCCAGGAAACGACGACACATGGGCCCTGGAGCTCGTGAGTTAATGTAGTGTATGATAATGACAACAAGCAGGTATTGATTGGGTGGTGGTGATAGGACAGAGGAAAGAGAGACTGTCAGATCAAACGTGTGGTTGCAGTGGGTTACCAGAGATTAAAGGCAGGACGATTACAGGAATGGCAGATGCGTTGCAAGAATAGCTTCCATCATTCCGTCGGCATAGTTTTCCTTCGAAATAGTTCATAAAAGCTGATGCTTGAGGTGACGCCGGGGAGAGGTGGTTTACAGACATACGGGTTGTGAAGCAAACAATGGCCTTGAGCATGTTGTGCTCAACAGTGTGCTCTGCCACTGGGTGGTCAACACTGCTCTCATGCAGTTTGGCAGTGTCCATTCATTTTGGTGGGCAGCTGGTTACTGGTCAATGCTGACATCAAATGCTATGCAGAAATTGCAGAAGAGCTGGTATATGACATGGCTGAATTCACAGGTGGACAGGGCTCTTAACAGGATAAGCCTAAGACAGTGCTACATTAGAGTAGGCACGTCTTCCGCCTGTGTCTTCCACAGGGATATTACACTTTTGCAAACAATGCGGAGTGGTACAGGAATGACCAGGATGTCGTGTAAGGTGGGTGCGCAGCAGAATACCACTTTAGCAAGGGTGGGAAGGATTGTGGGTAGGATGTTCCTAATTTCCAGGCATCATGATAGTCTTGAGCCCTGATGACAGCAGGAGGAAAGATTACGGCTAAATAGCTTGGAATGTTTTGAGGGTGGAGACAGAAATTGGCAATGTCTTTAAAAGGCATCATCCCAGCATTTGCAGGAGCAATTTAAAGGAAATAAGGGAAAATCTAAACCTGGATGGCTGGACACGGATTTGAGCTGTCTCCTCTCCAGAATGTGAATCCAGTGTGCTAACAACTATGGCAGGTAGAGGTGTGTGTGTGTGTGTGTGTGTGTGTGTGTGTGTGTGTGTGAGAGAGAGAGAGAGAGAGAGAGAGAGAGAGAGAGAGAGAGAGAGAGAGAGAGAGAGAGAATGGGGGCAAGGAAAAGTCTTGGTTGTGGTGACAGATTGATCAGTAGCTTGCTCCAATGTCTACTTTCACCATCGGCAATTATTGATCCACATTTAATGCATTTCATTATGATGACATGTGAACTTAGTGATTGGTTCATCTAATATTGGTATTACACTCTGTGTACGTAGGTATATTGTACATCAACTATGAAAAATTTCATGAGGAACCATTACATAACACTAATGTTCATGTTTATTTGTAACTGACAAAAATCAGGAAAAGCTATAAGCCAGATCTCTCCCAACTGTTTTTACTCCAAAATGTTTTACATGGGTACAAGGCACAGAGGAGAACATTTTATACATGGTGTTCAATAATTAAAGATGAGTTATCCCAGAACGTTATTCTGTGTGACATTATTGAATGAAAATATGTAAAATATTTCAACTTACTGATCATCTACATCCATACTCGGCAAACCACTGTGAAGTGCATGCCACAGGGAATGTCACACTTTACCAGTTATTAGTGTTTTTTTCCAGTTCCATTCTAGTATGGAGCATACGAAGAATGACTGACTGAATGCCTCTGTGTGTGCTGTAATTGTTCTGATCTTTTCCTCACAATCCCTATGTGAACTATACACAGGTGGTTGCCGTATATTCCTAGAGCCAGCATTTAAAGCCAGTTCTTGAAACTCTGTTAGTACACTTTCTCGGGATAGTTTATGTCTATATTCAAGAGTCTGCCAGTCCAGTTTCTTCAGCATCACTGTAACACTCTCCAATAGGTCAAATGATCCTCTAACCATTCATGCTGCCCTTCTCTGTATATGTTCAATGTCCTCTGTTAGACATGTTAGATATGGGTCCCCACACTTGAGCAATGTCCTAGAATGGGTCACATGACTAATTTGTGGTCTTCCCATGATTTGAAATGATTTTAAGAGCAAATGTGGCTGAACTGTGTTGTTTAAGGTGTCCCAAAATTTGCTTTTTCCAGTTAAAATTTCCATCGATAAGGACATCAAAGAATTTCAAAATTTCCACCTTATTATTTCCTCATCATGTGTTATGCTTCTCATTGGTGTAGTACCCCTAGATGTGTAGAACTGAATATGTCGAGTCTTTTAAAAACTGAGGGTTAGACCATTCACAAAAAATGAGTCAATGTTACTTTAAAAAAAATTGTTTACCACTTCTTCAGTTTCTGTGTGTGTGCTGGTATAGATTACAATGCTAGTGTCATCTGCAAAAAGAACTAATTCTGCTTACTGTACATTAGGCAGAAGATCTTTTACATGTATAACACACAACAGTAAACCTAAGACAGAGCCTTGGAGGCCCCATGCGTGATTTCTCCCCAGTCAGAATTATGTCTCTGGATTATACTGGTTGAATTACTAAATACAACTTTCTTCATTCTTCTGTTTAGATATGACATTATCCATTAGATGGCTACCCCATCAATCCCATAGAACTTCAATTTCAATTTACCTTATTCTAACACAGCCTCTAGGTTGCATACTGGAGTGCATATAGCATGCAGTAATGGTTACACTCGTGCTTTTGCACAAAACATTGCGAGTTTGCTAAGGCTGGCAGTGGCTCAAAGTCTTCAATGAAGTGTCAATGAACTGAGCACACAAAAATAAGTTTACAGACCTCACAAAACCCTATTCTATTCTAAGAGTTTCTAAATATGAAAGGAATTATTTGCTCACTTTTACCCTAACAGCATATCTTAGGCTACAGAAGTTTATTATGCGAGCAGCACAACCAAATATTTCCATTAAACCAAAAACTTATCCATCATTAACTTCCCATTTATCTCGGGAACTATTTCACACAACAAATAATACATTTCTCTCTTCTCTTTCTTTATTTTTGAAAATAGCATGTTTTAAGTTGAGGGTTTTCATTTAAAAGTAATGAAACACCAGCATCTTAAAATGCTAACACTTATGAACATGGAGCCCAAGGAAAAGAATGCAAACTATATTGTGACAGAAAATTCCACATTTAATTTTAGCTACTGGAGCACTGACTGGGAAAACATTTTACTCATCATAGTAATAGAATGCTCAGCTCTGTACAGACTGAATGTACTGCTGTGTAGTGCATCTTCATTTTGGTAATAAAACACTAGTCCTACATTAATCCAAAGTCCAAACAAAAATTTTGTTTAACAATAGTGTGTGCCATGTAAGTCTTGGAATCAGAAGCAATCTTTACGGAATGTTCACATATCTCAAAAGGTAGTGCACAGAGTCACTAACAGCTGAAGTTTAGGCAAGTGAGCATGTTAGAATTAACTTGTTCCAACAACTTGACTAAAAGGAGGGATCGGTTGTTAGGGCATCCTGAGGTATGGAGGAATTGTTAATTTGGTAAAGGAAATGGTGAGAGAGAGGGAGGAGGGGAAAAATTGTAAAGGGAGACTTAGGGTTGAATACAGTAAGCAGGTTGTGATAGTTACACCATGGTGGAAAGACTTGAATAGGCTAGATTAACATGGGCAGCTGTATTAAACCAATCTTCAGAATGAAGACAAGGCACAGAAATCACGCATCTGTTTCTGCCAGACTGCAGAACGAAACAACTGCATTAGTCCTTACACATTCACCAAATTTTGTTTTGACAGCACAGGTACAGATAGAAATCAGCCAAACTGTGAATGATAAGTCACTTCTAGTCTTCATACCTAACTTTATTATTAATATATTTCCTTAAATTACAAATCTATCAGTCTTCTTATGCTGTTTGGTCAACACGCCTAAGTGCCATCAGCGTTTAAACATATGTTGTTTTTATCCAGAGCGAACCAATTGTGAGTTTTTATTTCAAATTTTTCCACAGCGGAAAGAAACTATTTTTTTGTTAAATAACGGCGAGAGCGCAGACATTACAGGGACGCAATCCAAATGGTGTTTGAAAAGGAGGTCTTTCCTTGTGACGTTCGGCAAGCTATGAACTCGAGATGGTTGTGAGCCTTCAAATATTTCCTATTTGAATTGGTGGATAAATGTTATGAGCGAAAGAAACATGTATAGAACGTAAAATGCACCCAGTCAGTGATGTATCAACGACACCGTTCAGTTATCTCTGAAAATGTGCGTACGAAAACCTGTCATCAGCTTGGATGCAGAAAAATTCAACACATTAGGAATGAATCATATTTAAGCATAAGCTAGGGCATCATTCATTTTTCACTCAAAAACTAACCCTCTGACCACGCTCTTCCTGCTCTCAAACTTTGGCGCTACTTCTCGTAGGCCAAATGCCTTTCTCTACACTATGCAAGAAATCTCTTCTGTAGGAGACATAGCTGATTGCCATATATCTTACCTTTGTCAGGGTCGGTATATAGATTATGACATTCTCTCAAAATTCGTTCGTTTATCGGCAAAGTTGCCTGATCGACAGGATTTGCAGACTGCCTCAACTTTGTTGTTACTGGCATGGTACTATCAAACAAAAATTGCGGACAATTATTACGCAGAATTATGATCCTGTTCACTTCTACGCTCAGTTTACTCGAATAACGCGTAACTAAGTTCAAAACTAACAGTCGACAGGACTGCGGTTAAATGACAACGCCTACACTCAAAAGGCTTAAACAAACTAAAACACCGCTATCTCGCATCATAAACGAATTTCCGCAGAACCTGCAGCAAAGATAAAGTGAACACGTGTGAAATGTCAAAGTTACACATGTACACTGTAGCAGTTTATTTTAATGAAACTGACTCGTCTTGTACAATAACCACGACCATACAATTCAAATTAACATTATTTTTATATAATTATAGCCCAAATTTTCCAATTATTTGAAAATACAGGCCCAGTCATAGTGCCACAACTTGCTACTAGGGAATAGGGAGTGTCTCCCGCCAGTAACGTCTGGCTGCGTTTACGTTCCGACCGGAAACTGGCATCACGTGACTACCTTCTATACGCGTCTGTCTGCAATGATAGACGAACAGCTAACACGGAACTCTAAGCCTATGTACAGGATGACTTGGTGAAAGTAGCCCGAGTAAGTATGAAGGAAATGCAGTGAAATTACAGAAACGAAGAGCTGAAATGGACTTACCATTTATTTACAATGAAAAATACATTTATAAATAATGTTGAAAGTGACCCCCCTGCAACACCAATACACAGCTGTGCACGTCTTAAAATTCAGATATCCTTGGCGGCAACTTCACTGGTGGTGTTGTCTTTCAGTTCCTGTATTGAATATGGATTTGTTTCATAGACCTTGCTCTTCAAATGTCCCCACATAAAAAAATCGCATGTCGTTAGACCCTGCGAACATGGTGGACGTTTGCTGACAGTTCCCTCCTCAGTGGAGACAGCATGGACTTGTTCCAGAGGTATCTAGGATGTGTGTCATGTTGCCCCATCTTGCTGGAAGAAGCAATTTGTCTTTCATACTCAATGAGCCGACCGCAAAATATATCAAAAATTTCCATACATGCAACCCTGTTGAAGGTAGAGTAAAAAATATCGGTTCAGCAGTGCGCGTTCCTTTTATAGCGCACCAAAAGCCGATTCTTCATCATGAAGTGGTTGTTGACACACTATGTTATGGTTCTCCGTTACTCAGTACCTCATGTTCTGTGAATTCACATCTCTGGAAAGATAAAAGCATGCTTCATCCCTCATGATGTAATGGAAGGGTCCAAAAACCATCGTTGCTATTATTCAAAAGCCATGTGCAGTAATCTACACGTTTCTGAATGTCATCCTCCCGTATTTACTGCCCAACCGCCACACAATATGGCTTCAAATTAAGACTTTTCAATATCCACTGCTAACTCATCTACTCACATCTACCTCTTGGGCCAGTTTACGCGTAGGTTTCTTTGGGCTCTGAATAATCCTTCAGTGAATGTCTGCAATAAGGTCTGGTATGCGAACTGAAGGAATTTTGCCATTTACATTTCGCACAGATTCATAGATGCACGAGTTTTTATAGAGACTCTGTATTGCTCTCTTTGCTGGTAGCCCTCTGTCCGGATGCTTATACCCCAAAAGTTCCTCGAGTTTCCTTAATCGAACCTGTTTCACACATGCTCCAACAGTTTCAATTATTTTTTCTATCAAGCAAGTCATTTTTGCAGACCGCAAAGAGAAACGTCTGACTTCACCGATGAAATAAACTGAAATGCTGACAGAAGAATGCAAACAACCTATTGTTGCATAAAACTGTGCATTGTTGTAACGGTTTAATCCACTCCAGTAGTCGACATTCTTCTTTCGCTTTCAAATGGGAGGCTGGTTACTTTTAACTTTGCCACCTGTTAGGATAAGATTGCATACTAGTATCTATAAAAGTTGTGTATACTTCCTCATTTTGAACCATCAAATGTCTATGTGCACTAAACAAATTAGCGAGTATGATAAAACTGCTGACTGTTAATAAAAGGAACAATAATGTGCTAGTTACATTTCAGTTGTGCTTAAGAACTTTCGTCTTACAGAAAGAAAGTGTGTGAATGCTATTCTTGTAATGCATGTGTGTGACCCTGCTGTAGAAGTACACTAAAATTTAAACAATGGTCAACATATGTTGTAACGTACATGGTCAAATTGATCATCAAGGAGTATTTAACTACTGAGAAATATATTACGGTACTGAAGCTTTTCTCGCAAAATAAATGTAGCAGACCATGCCATATGCTATTGGTATGTTGGGGATAACTTTAAATACACTCCTGGAAATTGAAATAAGAACACCGTGAATTCATTGTCCCAGGAAGGGGAAACTTTATTGACACATTCCTGGGGTCAGATACGTCACATGATCACACTGACAGAACCACAGGCACATAGACACAGGCAACAGAGCATGCACAATGTCGGCACTAGTACAGTGTATATCCACCTTTCGCAGCAATGCAGGCTGCTATTCTCCCATGGAGACGATCGTAGAGATGCTGGATGTAGTCCTGTGGAACGGCTTGCCATGCCATTTCCACCTGGCGACTCAGTTGGACCAGCGTTCGTGCTGGACGTGCAGACCGCGTGAGACGACGCTTCATCCAGGCCCAAACATTCTCAATGGGGGACAGATCCGGAGATCTTGCTGGCCAAGGTAGTTGACTTACACCTTCTAGAGCACGTTGGGTGGCACGGGATACATGCGGACGTGCATTGTCCTGTTGGAACAGCAAGTTCCCTTGCCGGTCTAGGAATGGTAGACCGATGGGTTCGATGACGGTTTGGATGTACTGTGCACTATTCAGTGTCCCCTCGACGATCACCAGTGGTGTACGGCCAGTGTAGGAGATCGCTCCCCACACCATGATGCCGGGTGTTGGCCCTGTGTGCCTCGGTCGTATGCAGTCCTGATTGTGGCGCTCATCTGCACGGCGCCAAACACGCATACGACCATCATTGGCACCAAGGCAGAAGCGACTCTCATCGCTGAAGACGACACGTCTCCATTCGTCCCTCCATTCACGCCTGTCGCGACACCACTGGAGGCGGGCTGCATGATGTTGGGGCGTGAGCGGAAGACGGCCTAACGGTGTGCGGGACCGTAGCCCAGCTTCATGGAGACGGTTGCGAATGGTCCTCGCCGATACCCCAGGAGCAACAGTGTCCCTAATTTGCTGGGAAGTGGCGGTGCGGTCCCCTACGGCACTGCGTAGGATCCTACGGTCTTGGCGTGCATCCGTGCGTCGCTGCGGTCCGGTCCCAGGTCAACGGGCATGTGCACCTTCCGCCGACCACTGGCGACAACATCGATGTACTGTGGAGACCTCACGCCCCACGTGTTGAGCAATTCGGCGGTATGTCCACCTGGCCTCCCGCATGCCCACTATACGCCCTCGCTCAAAGTCCGTCAACTGCACATACGGTTCACGTCCATGCTGTCGCGGCATGCTACCAGTGTTAAAGACTGCGATGGAGCTCCATATGCCACGGCAAACTGGCTGACACTGACGGCGGCGGTGCACAAATGCTGCGCAGCTAGCGCCATTCGACGGCCAACACCGCGGTTCCTGGTGTGTCCGCTGTGCCGTGCGTGTGATCATTGCTTGTACAGCCCTCTCGCAGTGTCCGGAGCAAGTATGGTGGGTCTGACACACCGGTGTCAATGTGTTCTTTTTTCCATTTCCAGGAGTGTATATTTGTACAGACATTTCAATCTTCAGCTTCACAGGTCAGTTTTTGGTCTCACGCTGTCTCAGGTGGGGTTTGAGAGATCACAATTTAAATAGCCATACAAATTGCTTTCTGCGATTTCAATGGAACAGTTCAGTTTTCACATAAAAGGTTACATTAATACCACACAAAAATATATATTCAAATAAATTTTAAAGTCTGTTTTTACAAAAAAATGCATTTAAACAGAAAACCAAGCAAAATGAACATAATATTACATGATAATGTTAATGCTATGAAAACTCAAATACCCTGCACTCTAAATATTAATTTTTGCTATATTTTTATTGTTTATTACACATCTAATAATAAAAACCCAAAAACTCCCACAAAACATTCAAAAAATTAAAATTGAACTAGTACTTTTTAGGTGTTTAGTTTCCTTCTCAGAAGCTTTCTTTGCACCTGATGGAAATATTTGTAGAGGGTCAGATTGGCTTCTTGCAACAATAGTAAATGTAAGCCGTCTTTCCCTTCATTTTTGGGTCACAGGTGGAGCACGCTCTGCGTTTTTCCAATCGTTCTACGACGACTTCTACTCTTGATTCTGCTACACCCAAAACATGGCAAAGGATGCACAAAGTTAATTCATGGGGTATATGGCATTTGTTGACTAGATTTTTATCTACAGTGCCACCAACGAGTTTGAGTATTGTCTTTGTAGGATCTGCGAAGGACAAAAGCATTCATCCCACTTACGTCCAACATGTGGAAAAATAACGCCATTTGCAATCACTGGAAGAGGCTTCGACGAGCAGGGATATTTGTTTCGATCTAACGTATTTGCAGCAGAACGTCTAGCTAAATACTCAGTCTGCAGGCTCCTGTCTTCTTCACTTTGATCACCTGTTTCATTCAAGGAATTCGCAGGTGGCAAAGTAAATTCGTCTTCACTTTCGCACTGTCCCTATATCGTATTGTGTTCACTTTCAATTTCGTTGTCACTATCTGACCCAACATCACTTCCTAAACTGTCCTCAAATCATTTTAAAGCAGCATCCCCAAACTCAGGGTCCGTTAAACATGAACAATAGACGTAGAGCTGCTACTGAATCCATAACGCAAAGTCCAAGCTGCGGTCACAGAGACTGCTAGCACGAAAAAAGCAGTAATAATATAATTCCACGTGATTTTCAAGCTGCTACTAACAAAGGAAACCACGGGAACTTCGGGAAAGAGCAACTGCCCAACACTGTAATCTCCTACACCACTATTATGCATTAGCAACAGAGTAACAATAAACGCTAGATGCCTGAGAGACCACACCTGGGACATTGAGGGTTAAATGTAACTATTAATATATGCCAATAAATTATTTTAATGTTGTATAATTGTTGGTCTAAACCAAATAAAAAAATCTTCAAAACTCACAAACACTTCTCAGTTAGCGTTTGGTGTATGACATGAAACTCTCATATTTTTCTACACATTTGGTAAAGGTAGCTCATTAACATCTTCATCAAAGTGAAATTAAAACTACTAAGATTTATTCAATCTACACTCCTGGAAATGGAAAAAAGAACACATTGACACCGGTGTGTCAGACCCACCATACTTGCTCCCGACACTGCGAGAGGGCTGTACAAGCAATGATCACACGCACGGCACAGCGGACACACCAGGAACCGTGGTGTTGGCCGTCGAATGGCGCTAGCTGCGCAGCATTTGTGCACCGCCGCCGTCAGTGTCAGCCAGTTTGCCGTGGCATACGGAGCTCCATCGCAGTCTTTAACACTGGTAGCATGCCGCGACAGCATGGATGTGAACCGTATGTGCAGTTGACGGACTTTGAGCGAGGGCGTATAGTGGGCATGCGGGAGGCCGGGTGGACATACCGCCGAATTGCTCAACACGTGGGGCGTGAGGTCTCCACAGTACATCGATGTTGTCGCCAGTGGTCGGCGGAAGGTGCACGTGCCCCTCGGCCTGGGACCAGACCGCAGCGATGCACGGATGCACGCCAAGACCGTAGGATCCTACGCAGTGCCGTAGGGGACCGCGCCGCCACTTCCCAGCAAATTAGGGACACTGTTGCTCCTGGGGTATCGGCGAGGACCATTCGCAACCGTCTCCATGAAGCTGGGCTACGGTCCCGCACACCGTTAGGCCGTCTTCCGCTCACACCCCAACATCGTGCAGCCCGCCTCCAGTGGTGTCGCGACAGGCGTGAATGGAGGGACGAATGGAGACGTGTCGTCTTCAGCGATGAGAGTCGCTTCTGCCTTGGTGCCAATGATGGTCGTATGCGTGTTTGGCGCCGTGCAGGTGAGCGCCACAATCAGGACTGCATACGACCGAGGCACACAGGGCCAACACCCGGCATCATGGTGTGGGGAGCGATCTCCTACACTGGCCGTACACCACTGGTGATCGTCGAGGGGACACTGAATAGTGCACGGTACATCCAAACCGTCATCGAACCCATCGTTCTACCATTCCTAGACCGGCAAGGGAACTTGCTGTTCCAACAGGACAATGCACGTCCGCATGTATCCCGTGCCACCCAACGTGCTCTAGAAGGTGTAAGTCAACTACCCTGGCCAGCAAGATCTCCGGATCTGTCCCCCATTGAGCATGTTTGGGACTGGATGAAGCGTCGTCTCACGCGGCCTGCACGTCCAGCACGAACGCTGGTCCAACTGAGGCGCCAGGTGGAAATGGCATGGCAAGCCGTTCCACAGGACTACATCCAGCATCTCTACGATCGTCTCCTTGGGAGAATAGCAGCCTGCATTGCTGCGAAAGGTGGATATACACTGTAGTAGTGCCGACATTGTGCATGCTCTGTTGCCTATGTCTATGTGCCTGTGGTTCTGTCAGTGTGATCATGTGATGTATCTGACCCCAGGAATGTGTCAATAAAGTTTCCCCTTCCTGGGACAATGAATTCACGGTGTTCTTATTTCCATTTCCAGGAGTGTATAACGAAATCTAGACTGCCGCCATATGTAGGGTCATGTCGGTGTATATTATGTCTTTGTGGTACTTACCCAACTTTTGTTTGCTTTTGAGATAAGACTTTTTTTAGCATACGATAGTAATCAATCAATATTGTAAAAAAGGTGGCCTATATAATGCAATCATACATTCAGTATTCCTTTAATAGCTCCAGTTATTTTCTTTTGCCATAGGAATACTGTTAATGTACAGTATAGTTTCCACTGTGTGTATGTAAATATATGTATAGCTGTGAAAATTGTTTCCTTCTGACAGATGGTGCAAGACTAGCGCCCCAAGCGACGAGAAGAATCAAAGCATGCATTTAACTATTTTATAGTTAATTAGCGAAATAGTTATTACATTTTTGCGCTCCAAGCATCAGCAAATTATAAAGACACATGAATGATCCTGAAATACATGTAAAAACAGCCGAATCTCCCTGATTCAGTGGCATAAGCTACAATTTATAGGTGATGAAACACTTGCAAATGTGTGTATAATTGCAACTTATTCCGAGTAAAACAAGAGAAAAAAAACACATTTCAGGCATCAGAAGAATATATTTCATTTTTTGTTGTCTGTTGTTATAATAAGAAGCACTTGTAACAACTTCATAGGAAGCCTAATGTTCCACACAGTCGGCCGGCCGGAGTGGCCGCGCGGTTCTAGGCGCTACAGTGTGGAACCGCGCGACCGCTACGGTCGCGGGTTCGAATCCTGCCTCGGGCATGGATGTGTGTGATGTCCTTAGGTTAGTTAGGTTTAAGTAGTTCTAAGTTCTAGGGGACTGATGACCTCAGCAGTTTAGTCCTATAGTGCTCAGAGCCATTTGAGCCATTTTCACACAGTCTTACATTTCACTTGACTTTCTAACACACAAATATTTTTGTAAATGTAACTATTTTTGCTTAAAAAGCGAATGTGTCTAAGATTAGGTACTGTCTTTCGTGAGTCAGATGTAGCAACATATTGAAACTGGTTTCTTCTCTGTTGGGGATCCCTTTTATTAGGCCCTATGTCTACATGGTTTTTCCTTCAGCTATAGTTGTGGTACCGTATCTGCTGCGGTAGATAATGTAAGGGCTGCATTCCATAAGCGTTTCTATGTTCCACATTCTCTGATTTGACTGGAATTGTAGTGAAAATAACTTCACGTTTTTTAGTAGGTATACAACGCCTTTTGGCGAAAGGTCAGATCTTCTGCTGTTTACTAGCAATTTTTTCCCTTAAAGAACACGTCATTCACCAGTAAATATCAAATGTTACAAGAAAATCGTAAATAAACTGTTCTGTAAAGCAGCAGTCTACACCTCCTAGGGTAAAAAGAAGACAAATGTTGTCCTCCTCTCGTTGTTGCAGAAATTTATTGCGCTATAGACGCTCACGTTTGTAAAATCCATTCTACAGACCAATGTAAACAATTCCCATTCGCTTTCGCTTTCACAAGATCTCGCCGAACACAATAGCGTAACTTTCTGGCCACTTGGCGTGCCGCAATCGCAGTGGGGAAAAAAATAAAATAACAGAAGAAAGCGTACCATGTAAGCAACTGTTTTTCGCTTAACGATGGTTCGATTTGCGAAGGATGAAACTACTTTTAATAGCTTGCTATATAGCGCATTAGCTTCCAAGTTATCGGAAATTCAGATGTCATGTGAAAAAACAATTAAGAGTATCTATAAGGTCATGTTCTGGGGTAATACAACAGTTAAGCGAGTTTTCAGAACACAAAAAAGATCATTAGGATCATAAGGGATGTAAATCGAGAAATTCCTGTAAGCCCCTGTTTAAGAGTTCTCGTATTCAATCTGTATTATTATTTACGTAATAGGAACTGTGTTTTTTTAATTAACGTAATGAGCAAGGAATATCACTCTATTTAAACAGCGTTGTTGTTATCTTCAGTCCGATTTTGAACCTGCTTATTGTATTCAACTCTTTAATAGCATAAACTATGTACAAAATAAGTAAATTCCTGGCAAATGTAAAACAAGAAAAAAAATCAATAAAGAAGGCACGTGAACTGAGAATAAGCAAGTGATATCTGAGTAGGCAAGCCATCACACGTCTTAACAGCTGCTTTCAGAATAGTGGAATATGCGCAGTCAGGTGTTTTACTGGCGCCAAACACATTGCTTCTAGAGATCATTCTTGTCATTCTTCTGTCTTAACGTCATTTGTTTATTCTTTCTGCCGCACGGACGACAGAATCCAAGCAAGGATAATGTTTTATAACCGTGGTCTGCTCCTAGACCTGCTGAGAAGAATTTTGGCCATCCTGCAATGTGTTTTTAAAATGTATGTATTTCCGTTTAACTGTCCGCCTTTGATTTTTAATTTTAAACAGCAAATTTTGTTTGTATTTCCCTTTGTATTTTTTCTTTTTAATTCGCGTGGGTAGAGGGCATAGAATTGTGCCGTTGACAGCCTATGACAAACCCCCTCCCAAATACGGCGCGATTGGTGCTGGGGGGGGGGGGGGGGTGTTTCGCTCTGCTGTGCATAATTTTGCAATAGGCCATGACGGACGTAAATATACATTGAGATATATCGACATTATTCCGTCCAGACTCACTCTCCTTTCATTAGAGAGCACTGAAACGCTACTCCTCAGTATAAATGACTTCGGAAGTCCACAAAAAAAAGGTGGTTGCATTTCCATTCATCAGACACTTTTATTTGCACTATACAAGCTATCGGTGTGTATTTCATGTGCTGTTTGCACAACCAGCATCATTGGCTCTATCTCCAGAGAGTGGTTGTGTAAGCAATCTCCTTTGTAAACTGATTGCATTTCCCTAGTACTCGACCAACAAATTGAAGCCTGATACCTGCTTTACTCATGATTGATCCTATGTGATTGTTGCACTTCATTCCCTGCTAAGTGTTAGTTTTATGTTCGTGTATGGCAACATGACACATGTAGTCCACACTTTCAAGTGCTGGTTGTGGATAAGTGCACTGCTGAAAAACTGCATCAAAACATTGTCTCATTAGGGGTAAAACATTGGGTGTAGTGCACCCAGACAAACAGCTATACTGTTAGATCTTATGAGAAGTCTTAACTGTTTTGAAACTTTTTGGCAAATCAAAACTATGTACTGAACAGGCACTCAAACCAGGACACTACTCCCCATGGGCCAGTCTCTCACCAAATGAGCTCTCCTTGTCAAACTTCACATGAACTCTCATGCCTAGCTCGCTGGACTAGCACTCGTGGAGTAAATTATATTGTTAGTTCATTACATTGTGGAGAAATCGCTTAACCACAGCCTAATGGTTGTTGCCAGAACAAATCTTTCATTCTACAGCAGAATCAGCACTGTTTTGGCAGTTCCTGAAAGGATGTGATTCTGGAATCACAGTTTATACAGACAGAAATGTGATTGTGTTTTAGCTCATCACAGACAGGAACTTCATTCTCACATACAATGGCCACTCTCAGTTAAATTCATCTTGAAAATGAGTTATCAGCAACAGTTCATGCTCATCTGTTATGGCACTACTTGATATGAATTCATTTTTGTACAGATTACCTTTAACTACATAGATCACTGCATCTGTTTCTGTAGCAGTGCACAAGCAGCATGCTAATGAACTTGTTGATATAAATTTGCTTTCAACTTCACAATCTCATGTGTGTATCCCAAATCATCTTTTATATTTTGCAGTGTACTGTTTCTGATTTCCTTGATCTCTGTTGCTATTCATTTTTGACTCAACAATGCTTCTGTAAATAACTGTAAATTTGTGGTAAGATCTTATGGGACCAAACTGCTTAGGCCATCGGTCCCTAAGCTTACACACTACTTAAACTAACTTACATTATGGACAACACACACACCCATGCCTGAGGGAGGACCCGAACCTCCGACAGGGGGGGGGGGGGGGGGCTGGGCGGACCGTGACAAGATGCCCTAGATCGTGCGGCTACCCCCCATAGCTATGCTTTTGTTGCCAGTGCTTTCTCCTTGACCACTAAGTTGTCACATGTCTTCTATTCCAGGTTTTCAGACTTTTTCTGTTATGAGCATTTCATTTTCACCTCTTTTTCATATTGTTATGTATTTTGGAATTCTGTGAAATTGTTTAACATAAAACTTTTTCCTATAGTGGAATGTATTCCTTCACATCTACACTACTGACCTAAACTGAGCCAAAACTTGCTTCACTCAGTTCATACCTGTACTCAATAAGTTGCCTGGGGAATCTTCACTTGCAATTTAGAATAATCTTTATTTCCTTGCTACCTACTATAGCAAAGACAGCAACAACCCAACACTTGTAAACATATCCTGAAAGGATGTGGAAAGCAGGATGTGACTGCAGAATGAGGGAAGTGGGAGGCTTTGGTACAGAGGTTGGGGTGGGTGTGGGACAGGTGGCAGTGGTTAATGAGACCAAGAGGATTGTGGTATGGATGAATATGTTGTAAGGACCAT
This sequence comes from Schistocerca cancellata, assembly GCF_023864275.1. Taxonomy (NCBI): domain Eukaryota; kingdom Metazoa; phylum Arthropoda; class Insecta; order Orthoptera; family Acrididae; genus Schistocerca; species Schistocerca cancellata. The sequence goes on from NC_064634.1 coordinate 193,414,316, forward strand.
TCTGACTACATGGTTCAGAAGAGAAGTTGGTACTGGGGAGGGAATTGGGGGTGTAGATGTCACAGATGAAAGCAGCCTTTGAAGCTGAGCGTGTTTTGCTCAGCAGTGTGCTCCACCCCCGGGTGACCAACTCAGCTCTTGGCTACAGTTTGGAGGTAGCCACCAATTAAGGCGGACAGTTTATCGGTGGTCATGTCCACATAAAGGGCCGTGTGGAAGTTACAGCAGAGCTGGTACATGATGTGACTGCTTCTATAAATGATGTTGCCTCTGGCAGGATAAGATATGCTTGTAACAAGATCAGAATAAGATGTGTTGGGTGGGTGCAGAGGACAATGTTGCACCTGGATCTTTCAAAGATGTATGAAAGATGTTGCAAAGGGTTGTGAACAGATGTGACATAAGGGACCAGGGTACATTTTAAATTGGGCTAGCAGTAGTGTAGAACTTGGGAGGGGTGAGAAGGGTTGCAGGTAGGAAGTTCCTCATTTCTGGACTTGGTAATAAGTAGTTGAAGGCTTGAAAAAGGATATGGTCCAGTCCAGAGTAATTTTGGGTGACACTCCTTTGCAGCTGGTTCACAGGTGCATTCAGAGTATCAGGGATATGTGCAGATAACACATATGAGAGCTGTTTGCAGCTCACTTGTCTGGACAATGGATTGTCACTGCAGATGTGCCATCCACAGATGACCAGATTGTGTGGAAGATACATTTTAGTGTGGAAGGGATAACAGGCACCAAACAGCCCCTTCCCAACCCCCCACAAAACCCTGAACATAAACAAACCAAAAACACTGTTGGCAACCTATCTAACAAATCCCTCAATCCCTCGAAAGTTTAAGTTCTAAACCAAAATCTCACTTTCAGCTCCACACACAAATTCAGTTATGTTGAACCCATCAAAGAGCTACTCTCCTCTTGATCCCAACAGTGGAAACATTTCTTTGCCACCAACTGTACCAATCAAAAACCAACAATAAACCAGTGCATACCCCAGTCCAACTGTGGCTCCACGTTACTCCCACCTCACCACCCCTGGTTCCCTTAAATGAATTCTTTACCTACAGCTTAGGCTCACTCTTCTTTCCTATGTTCCCCGCAAACAACACAAACCTCTCAACACAGCAAGGACTGCCCTTTTCACAGATCCAGTTTGATAATGTCCCCTAAAGAAAAAGGCTTCATCCCTGTCATGATACACTGCAGTGATTACCTAACAGGTGGTTTCCATCTACAGGCTAAGCCACAGTGGCCGCATCCCAAACGTCCAGCATAATATACAATCCCTACTCAAATCCTTTGACTTATCCCAGAACCTACACACCAAATCCATCTCACTCTTCACTACAGCTATCCCACCCACCTTCTACACAGTTCCTAAAAACTATAAACCCCAGCATAGTGGTTGCTCCATTGCCCATATTTACTGTGCTTCCACAGAAAAATCTTGAGTCTGTATGACCAACACCTTTACAACCTTCAACCTATTGCACACAGCCTAACTTCCCATATCAGAGATACACACAATTTCCTTAACTGTCCCTCAACCATCCTCACTCCAGTACCACCTAGATACCTACTAGTCACTCTCAATGTCATTTAGCTACACACCAAAATCTGCCATGCTCATCATCTTGCCATCATCGAATAATGATCTCCCATTGTTCTGATTTCAAACTCACCACCTCATTCCTTATACACAACACAAAATTACATCCATAACCATTACTACTTTTCCTTTAAGTGGAAGATATACAAATAAATCTGTAGCAGGGTAGTGGGCACACACATGGCACTCCCCTATGCCAAACTATTTTATGAGTCATCTAGACGAAACCTTTCAGATTCCAAGTCCTTGTATGATTATACCTTCATGATCTACACTGAGTGTCGGACACTCTGTCCTCATTCCTTCACTGCCTCAATAGCTTCTCTCCCATCCACTTCTCTTCATCCTCAGTCCAGCCTTCCTGGATGTTGACATCGACTACTATTATGGTTTACAAGAGCCTCTGTCCATATCAAGCCCCCGACTTTGGTATCTACTATCCCTTGCACACTAAAAAGTCTCTTCCATATAAAAAAGGAAGATTAGGATCAACAAGAAGGTCATTAGAGATGAAGCACAAGAATGGATTAAAGAAGGAAGGGGAAGGTAATCTGCCATGTCTTTTTCAAAGGAACTGTCTCTTGCCTTAAGATTCCCTCAACCAAAATATAGCTCAGTTGCCCATGGATGACACATCTGCAGTGACAAGAAATCCTTTGCCTAGTAAGTTGAAGGTATTATTACGACCTTCACAGTTAGCTGCTAGCCTTCAAGTGCAGTCTACCAACAGATCTTTCATGCATTAACCATACATGCCCCTACTTAGTATCTGCACTGGGGCCCCTAACTCTACTTAGTATCTGCACAGGCACAACAATACTGCTAAACACTTTCAGCAAAAGGTACTGTAAGGGCCGATGGTGGCTCAAGAATAAGCTGGGGAAAGAAATCCCACAAGAGGAAATGAAAACTTACTGTGCAAGTCAATGTACAGGGAACCAGATAGTCAGAAACTGTGTAGAGACATGTACAGTGATAAGCACAACACACAGCAGGTGTGTGTGTGTGTGTGTGTGTGTGTGTAGGGGAAGGGGGGGGGGGTTGACAACAGAGCACATGGAAACAGCAAATGGCATGAGGCAAGATCATTGGTGGTTGAACCAAGTGTTGAAGTGTTGCCACTACCCTGCCAGGCTTACTGCCCAGCTACCCCCCCCCCCCCCTCCAACCCCACCCCACCCCACATGGCATTTGTCCACACTGTTCTGCAATGACAGCCATGCCAGGTCGTCTGCCTCTGTAGTGATACCCACTGGCAGGTTTACTAAATCCCTCCCCCTTGAAAGGGCCAAGCAGGGCTGAAAATGGTCAGGGCTGGGCCGCAGCTTCTGGCACTGAACTGGAGAGAGCACTGTAGATCCGAGCAGTGGACCAACCACCAAAGGAGAAATGGCAATGCTGCTGGCTCCACCAGAGTGGTGGAATGGAGGGGAAGTGGAGGCAATGGTTGGTCCACTGGTAGCAACAGAGGTGAGGCCGCAGGCACCAGAGATGGGGGGGAGGTGGGGGGCAGAGCCAGGGTAGGTCAAGTCGATGGGCTCCACATTGGTCAGAATGGGAGCAAACCTCAGTGGGGCCTGAGGCCGCAGGCAAAGGGAAGATGGCAGAGAGTGCAAAGAGGCTGTGATGCCCATGCCTTCATATGAGTCATACCCCAGTGCGACACATGCAGCAGGTGGTAACCATGAGAGTCTACTGGACAACACCGAGTTTAGCACAGGGGAGAAAAAAATACACTACACTGGATTCACATCTGGAGAGATGCACTCTAGCCAATCCACCTAGACAGCTGAAATGATCTTCAAGAAAAACCGGCTGGCAGCTATGACAGTTGTGGCCTCTTGCGCTGTCAATGAAAAATGCAACAACGTTTGCTGTAATTCATCATCCAACGCGAACACAAAATCCTCCTGTCGATCAGACTCTGGATTAAGCCCCAGTGGCAACGGTAATAGTTTATCAGCATTTGTGTGGTGGGTGGTGGATTGCTAACAAATGTTGTAGCAATATTACTGAGAAAGAGGGCCCATCTCTGCAATCAGTGGGCAGTACCATCTGGTAGCTTGCATGAGGGTTAAGTAAGGAAACCAGCAGCTTGTTGTTGTTGATCAGTGGGAATTTTGACTCATGGAAGAAAACATGGAAGTTTTTAATTCCCCAAAATGATAACCAGTGCCTTTTTGTCCACCAGTGAATAATTACACTGTGTTGCCAGAAAGAGACTTTGATGCGTAAGTGATGGGCTACTAGGTGCATCCAGGCTCCAGTGGGACAGAACCACACCAATGCTGTACTGTGATGCATCACAGGCCAGGCTTAAAGGCTTACCTGGTGTAAAAGAAGCTAAACAGGGAGCAGGTTGCAAATATTGCTTGGGGGGCCTGGAAAGCCCATTGACATTTCACAGACCTGACATACTTAATACCTTTTTGGCAAAATTGGTTAAGAGGTTGACAGATGTTCATGGTCTGGGGTATGACCTTAGCATAATATGAAATCATATCCAATAAAGACGGGAGCTCCATCAGTTTCTTGGGTGTCAGCAGGTTGACAATGGCTCTGACATGCTTGTCCTTAGGGGTAAGGCCATCTCTGCTAAGCACATGTCCAAAAAATGCACCTTTTTGGAGAAGAAAGCACCTTTTTCCAGTTTGCAATAAAGTCTATTCCCCAAAAGACATTGAAAAACTGACTGTAGATTTCATAAATGCTCCTCCTGTATAGAGCCTGTCACCCAGATATCGTCAAGGTAGTTTATGCAACAGGGAATGTCTTGAACCAATATCGTTGTTAAATTCTTGCCACAGACAACATTCCAAAAGATAGTGATTAAACCTGTAAAGCTCAAGGAGTGTGCTGAGTAGCAAGAAATTACGAGAAGCTGCAACCAAGGCAACTGCAAGTATGCATTGCACAACTCGAGCCATAAAAAATCTTGTCTCCCCTGACAACTTTGCCCACAACTCTAGCTGTGGAATGAGATACAAATCCACAACACGTCACACATTGGCCAGCTGTTTAAAAAGTTGCCACAAAGGTGCATGGTGCCATCTGGCTTCTGAATCACCACCAAAGGGGTGGCTTGGAGAAATGATGCCTTGCCTGCAACTCTGCTTTCATGTTGTCATGCATAGAGAAGGGAATGGGGCATGGCGGATAAAGTTTAGGTACCATCAACGGCGGTGTGCCTTCAAAATTTTCTGCCCAGCCCAACATATTCTCATACAGCAGATTGTAAAATAGCAGTAAGGAGTCCAAATCTTGAAAGGGGACTGACAGTGACACTAACTGCACTTTGTCCACTATCTGGAAGTCAAAATCAGAAAAAGTGTCCAACCCAAAAATATTTTACCACTAACAATGTAAGTTGCCATTCCAAATTCTTGTAATGTGATGAGACAGAGTAAGGAATACACTGTTTGCTACAAAACACAACCTAATGTAGTGGCTGTTGCAATGCCAAGCAGCTCGAGAGCCTGTGTGTCTAAGTTAATTAGGCTAAGCATCACTCCTGTGTCTAAATTCGACCAGTCACCCATCCACTACCAGTGTCAGAAAAATATACTGGGATGACATGTATGTGGTGTTGGAGACAGCCTCAGCATACAGGTAGCCAATGACTGACCCACGACTCACTGACTGTCACAAAGAATTGCCAAATGGCCTACTTTTCGACATACCCCACATATGGTCTCCACGTGTGGGCAGTCTTGTCAAACATGCAGCAAAAGACAATTGGGGCAGGACCACTAGTTTAGCCAATGAAGAGAAGGCGAGTGATGCTGAGGTCCTGGAAGCCATTGTGAGCGGGAATCATGATACTGCAATGGATGCAAACCCGCCTTGCTTGAAGTAGGCAAAGATGGGCAGTACCATGACACCACTGCACTGTTATCAAAGGCATCCACACACCGGCACTGTAGGAGACGAAGCTGGTCAGGGTACTCTGAGGGGTAACGAGAGCTGTTTGCCTGCCAAGTGTCAGGTGTCAGAAATGATGTCTCTTGTCACTGTCATAAGCTTATATGATTCCACAATCTGGGCAACCTTGATTAGAGAAGGGTCAGACAAGGTCGACCCCCAGTTTGGACTTCAGGAACAGGTGCTAACTGGACAGTCACATCTCGAATTAGTGATTCGACATATAAGTTACACATTTGGGACACTCAAAATGACACTTGCATGATAGACCCTGTAAATTGACAATCCAGGTTGTGTATGGCTGCCCAAGGTACTTGTGATACTGGTTAAACAGCAGTTGTGCTGCCACCATTTGGCTTTACTGTACGAACAGACAAAGGTTGTCAAATAGGTGTTTCTCAGGCTCAGTTGAGGGCTTCAAATTTTGCACAACTTCATATAACCCACATTGCTGGACAATAACAAGGTGACTCTATTGACAGGATTGACAATATGCCTTAACTGGCAGTGCAGCAAGAAGTGACATGTAATTTCCCTACCTTTCTGCAGACTCATAAAAACTGGGAAATGGTCATGGGCAGGGAAGAAAGCTATACAGCAGGTACCTGGCCCGCTACTTATGTGGCATGGGGACAAAGCAATTCCACATTCTGGTTTAGCAGTGCCTGCATGCTGCTGCTCCTTCTGTGGATGCAACTGTTTTTGCCTGCATTGCAGAAATGTCAAGCCCATGGTGGTCCAAAATTAACTCTATGAAAATGGGGGCAGGGGTGGGGTGGGGGGGGGGGGGGGGCAGCATCACATGTGTAAGAAAAGAATGTCCTTCTTCATCACTTTAGTATCTGCACAGTCATAACAAGCTGCAAAACAACACTGTCGGCACAATGTACTATATGGGCCGAAGGAGGCTCAACAACAAGTCTGGGAACAGAAAATTGCAAGAGGAAATGAAAATTTGCTGTGTAAGTAAATCTCTGGTGAAGCAGAGAGTCCAGTACCACAAACAGGCATGCAAGTATATATGCACAAAACATGGCAGGTGCGGACGGCCATGACTGAGCACACGGAGACAGCACATCACTTGAGGCACAAGGCAAGGTCTGCCACTGTGCCTTAGAACTGCCCCACCCGACTTACACCTGCCAGCAGGTAAACTTTTCTATCAGGTCTACCTGTACAGTGCATCATGTGCGCTTCCCTTGGCAGTTGTCTGCACTACTCTGCTGTGATAACCATGCTATCTCACCTGCCTCCATCATGATGTCCACAGGCAGGGATGCTGAACTCTACAACCATTCTCAAGAACCAGCTCTCCTGAAGTACCTATTATCACCTTGGACTAGCACAGCTTTACTATATTTTTTGCAAGAATTTCAACTACCTAGTATTGTGCCTGGGTATGAGGAACATTCTACCCACAATTCCTCCCACCTCTCCCGAATGTTATTCCACCACCCATCCAATCTACAAAATGTTCTTTACCAAGGAAAATAGCCAAACAGCCGTATGTTTTGAGAAGTTATTTTATTCAGACAACCAGTTTCAGCATCTCAATAATGCCATCTTCAAGACCCCTATGCACTCCATATACAGACACTAAGATATATCAATCATTGTGTACTGGAGCCATCAATATCTGGATTCTGTGAATTCATGTTGAGTTTTTACTTCGAAGGCTTGACAGCTGACAGCAGGATTGATATATCTGATTGTCTGTATATGACTGGCCACCATCCTGATTCTACAATGGATCAACATAGACAAAATATTCGGGTCTATTCTTGTTCCACACCTATTCACAATACCTTGCCACCTGTCCTCTCTCTATAAAAGATCTGTCCTTTGAATTCGCACAGCACACACTATTCCAGTCCTGTAATAGGAATATCCTAGCCTATCAGAGCAGGATCACATGCGAAAGCAGTTATATCGTGTACCAGCTCTGCTATAACTTCAGCATAGTCTTTAATGCTCGCGCAACCAACAACCAAATGTCCGCTCGAATGAATAGTCACCATTACCTCCAAGCTGTGGCCAAGTGCAAAGTTGATTACCAAGTCACTCTGAATTTATATTGTTGGACTCCGAGGCAATTATTTTACAGCAATAAACATGCTGTCAGAGCTGGTGCCCTGCTTGTATATCCTCTTCAACATTTAATATTTCATTGCTACTTACTTCTGGCTTCAGCCAACTTCCTTTTTCAGGTATTATATGTTCTGTTTCCCAATACCCACTCTCCTCTTTGCATCCTTTCCTAACTTCTTTCCACCCCCACCAGCTCAGGCAACTGCTTTCAATGCCAAGCATCAACTATCAGTCTTGCTGTGACAGCAGGAGAGTGTGTATGGGTCTCTTTGTACGTGAGCGTGTGTAGTTTTGCGGGGGAAAAAAAAGAGCAAGAGCTCAAAGCTAGTGTGAATGCTGTTTCCTGTTGTGTGTCTCTGTGCTTCATGCATCGGTCTGCTACAGGTGAGTGGTTGCCTTTCCCTTATCTAATATAGTGCTCCACCCTGGAATTTCTCTTACTGTTTTGTGCACTCCGTTGACATTAATGGGAGGGAGTAATTCTGGGACCTTCTACAAATCCTTCCCCAAAACCCCTTCTACATCCGTCATATTCATGCCACAGAGTCTGGTACAAAATGTGGTCTGTGCATCCGCCAGAACATCCTACTCCATTCATGTCAGTGGTGTATCCTATTTGATTAAAATGAGGGTCAACTGTGAAGGCAGCCAACCACATATAAATAATTTTGACATTACACACTCAGACCACAGCTTTTTGTGTAGGCATCAACACCAACATGCTTGCCCACCAGTAGGAATAAGGACAAGTTGAACCATTATATTATGCAGTATGCTTCTCACGATCACACAGTCAACTTCAGTTGCTGCTTTCAAACTCTTGCCTCCCTAACACAATAATAAAACAAATTTCTTTTCTCAACAATGTGGGAAGAGTAGCTTGCAACTCACTGCATAGAGGACACACTGAATTGCAAACAGGAACAATGAAAAAGACTGCTGAAACACATAATCTTTCAAAGTCCTTCTTCTGAAGTACAACACACACATTCACACAAGCACAACTCTCTCTCTCTCTCTCTCTCTCTCTCTCTCTCTCTCACACACACACACACACACACACACACACACACACAGAGAGAGAGAGAGAGAGAGAGAGAGAGAGCTACTGACTCCAGGTGCTGGAGCCTGACTATGGCTATGTCTGACATGAGCAGGAATCTTCACAAGGTGGGTGGTAGGGATACGAGGTGGCATGGGGCAGGGAGAGGAGAGATGTCAGGGTAACTGTGAGGGAAGATAAGATGCTGTGCTACTTGTGAGAGCAATCAGGGATGTGGTGGGCACAGAATAGGACTGCTTGTCAGGAGGCTGTTCTGGGGAGAGGGGGCGATGGAGAGAAGAAGAGAAAGGGAAAAAGACTGGTAGGTGCATTGGGGTAGAAGGCATGTGTAGTGCTTGAGTGGGAGCAGGGAAGGGGATAGGTAAGTGGAGGATGGGGACTAGAGAAGGTTGAGGCCATGGGAGGTTAAGAAAATGAAAGATTTTTGTAGAGAGAGTTCCCACTTTTGTGTTATTCAGTAAACTTGGTGTTGGTAGGAACAATCCAGATGGCACAGCCTGTGAAACAGTCATCAAAGTGAATCATATTGTCTTGGGCAGCATTTTCAGCAATTGGGTGGTCCAGCTGTCTCCTGGCCACAATTTGGTGGTGGCCTTTCATGTGTACAGACAGCCTGTAGAGTGCCATGCCCAGATAGAAAGCAATGTTGTAGTTGTAGTGTAGTTGGTAGATCACATGGCTGCTTTAACAGGTGGCCTTGCCTTGGATGGGATAGGAGTTGCCTGTGATAGGACTGGTGTCGGTGGTAGTCGGAGGATGTTTGGGAAAGTCTTCCATCTAGGTCCATTGCACAGATATGATCTGGAGTGTAGTAGGGTAGGTTTGATGGGCAACAGAATACCACTGTGGGACAGGTGGAGAAGATATTCCTCATTTCAGGGCACAACAAGAGGTGGTCAAAACCCTGGCGGAGCATGTGATTCAGTTGCTTGAGGCCCTGGTGGTTCCGAGTCACTAAAAGGGTGCGCCTTTGTGGCCAGACAGTGGGTATGTGGGACGTGCAAGGGGACTGTACAAGCGACTGGCATCGAAGCTGCAAAGTAGTTGCCTACCTGCAGGGGCCTAGTACTACTTCACAGGGTTTCTGTGTAAAGTCACATTTTTAAATTTTCTATAAATGTGATCAGGTGCCACCAAGGGTTTTGCCAAACTGGAGGGGTATTGGAGGGACACTTTGCCATTTTATTCATGCATGTGTTAATGTCTCACTCCTCAATGATCATGCCACAGGACAGCGTGAAACAGGAACACTGAAAAAGCATAAGCACATTTGCTGCTTTGACTCATATTCAAATTTTGTCGAATGGTTTTGAACAGTCCCTTCTGATTCCTCTCCGTACACCAGAGCAAAAACTGTAGTTACACTGCCTCCAAAGGGGTGAGGTCGTGTTCAGTAGGGTTGCTAGCCCACAATATTCTTGTAGAAGGATTAAGTCTTAGGGAGATGTCAGCAGTATCAAAGATTGTCCAGAATGTCTTCCTGCTGCTCATCACACCAAATTGTCAGTTTTAAAATGGTTGGGAAAGGGGTGGTTTCATTATCAGCCTCTGAGGCATTTTTGTTTCAATCTGAGTGGCAGGGTGTCTGAAATATTTTCCTCAGCCACTCATAAGAAAACCGCAATTTCAACACTGGGAGTCACCGTTCTGACCTCCATTTCGATGAGACAAAAGAAGGGAGGAAATGTGGTTAAGAGGGGCTCTGACGACCTTCCCACTGTGACACACGTCAACAGTGATGAACAGATTTGCTATTTGAAGTGTCATTGATCCTGAGGGTGATGCAGGGTGCCATGATTTTGCACCATTACAGAAGAAGGTTGTATGTACCTTTGAGCCAAATTTCAAACTTATGCATCTGAAAGGGAGACAATTACAGGGTTTTGAAAAAGTCATCCTTTAATTCTGTTGTGTAATGTAATTACTAATGGGCATCTTATATTCTTAACCAAATTCTGTATAAATCCTAAAGCACCTTCACCAATTTTAAAACTAGTTTACTTGGCCGCCAGTCATTGTTTGTGTTATCCTGTGTATGTCGTAAATATTACTAAAGTTTTTTGAGTAGTGAAATTTTGTTTACCTAAGAGTGGTCCATGTTGCTGTAAGCTAGTCTTTAGGGGGTGAGACTTCTTGTTCCTTTATGAAATTTATTTTTAAAAGTTAATTATTTGAAAGGGCTTTGCTGTGGTAGGCATTAATCATTGGCCCTTAAGCCATTTGTGCAGCTGCAAAGGCAGTTATTTGTTTGATCAACTGATGTTCTTGACCCATAATTGTTAACGAGCATTGCCATATGGAAATTAATAATTCTTGCTGCAACTATTTACTACGTTACATTATTTTGATGAGGAAAGAAAGGAGATTTTATTCCAAGCTGCAGTGATCTTTCTTTTTTAAATTATCACCTTACACCCATGCATCTTAAGAATTGTACATACTGATGTGGTGACCCTTGGGTTTAACTGCCTCATTTGCCAGTCATCAGTGATCCCACTATTAAATTGGGTATTTTATTAATTGTCAAGTTTTTAGTTGTTTTTTGATAACAAAGCACTTTTTAAATACATGGCGTTTCAAAAAGAATATCCTGATTTCAAAGCTCCATTTTTATTGATGGCTACATACTGCAAACATGGGGAAATTTGCAAAATACTCATAAAATCAAAGTTTCAGCTTTGCTATTACAAATGCTCAATCAGCAGCACCATGGACATGATAGCTAAATTTGTCTAAACTTTACAAAATATATCTGCTTTTACAGAAGTTATGGCGGCTGTTATTGTTTACATATCCCCACAAGACAAAAATCACATGGGGTGACGTCTGGCAATCTTCGGAGTCCTTCTGAAGTTGAGGAAAAAGCCAGTTCTGCAGCATTTGAAGATAGCTCATTCCACCATGTCATCAGAAGTGTGACATCGACCTGGACTCTTACCTTTGCAGAAGCATCCTGTCTCTTCAAATTGATGATACCAACAAGGAATGTTTTTGGGTGCAGGTGGATCAGACCCAAAACGCCGACAAAAAGCTTGCTGGGCCGGAATCAGTGACTCACTCTCTGAAGAGTGTAGTAAACAAAATGCCTTCTGACTGACATCTAACAGCAATTTTCTGAACCTCTAGGCTACACCCATTCAGACAACACACATCTTATTGCCAAACAACACACATTTTCTAGCCAGCATATCCCATGTTTCGTAATTACAACCATTCAAAATCAGGTCATTCCTTACGAAACACCTTGTATGTACAATTTTGTAAACCTACCACATTACAACTTCCCAGTCATCTCCCTACTGCCTCAATAGTAAGTAGCTGAGTGTTATATGTTTTGGTTTTTGTCTTTCAGAATATGGGATGAATAGATGTGTCCACTCTATTGTATAACAGAGTTATATTTTTTGCCACAATGAAAAACAAAACACTGAATCAAAATACTATAACAAATAAGATAATGTGAAACAACTACTTTCATGAAAATAATGCCTGTGAGTGAGTCAGGTAACACACATAACTGTCCACTCTAAATTTTTATACTGATTATAAAAATGGTGAATAATAAGTGGCTTCACTTAAGAACAATGACGACATACAAACCTAAGTCCAAACAGAGCACAATGCTGAGCAGTTCGAGTATATATTCTATAAAATGCGTGGGAAAGAGGAAAAATAACAATCAATATTTTGAAACAATGGAAGCTCCAGGTAGCAATATCAACAATGTAGGAAAGGACAGGTTGCTGTTTACGGTAAAGAAGACATCTCGAGCTGGACTGCAGCTATCATGTAGTATGCAAGCAGCAATCTGGAGAGGGTGAGGAAGGGGAGGGGATAGTAGTGTACAGGTGGGGAGAGAGAAATGCTGTCTGGTGGAGTGTGCAGGGACTAGACTGCCAACAGGTGCAGCATCAGGAGTTTGTGAGGCAGGGAGGTGGGAGAAAAGGAACAAAAAAGGGAAGAGTGGGGAAGATGGGCAGAGCATTGGCAGAGGGATGCAAATAAACAGGGTGGAAGATGGGAATGGGGAGGAGCTGATGGGAGAAAGGGGATGGAAACTGTTGGGTGGAGGATGTGGGGATAGTTTATTACCATAGATTGAAACCAGGATAGTTATGGGAGTGGAGGATGTGTTGTAAGGATAACTCCCATCTGCGCAGTTCAGAAAAGGGAATGATCCAGGTGGCTCAGGCAGTGAAGTAGCCATTGAAATCAAGTATGTCATATTCAGCTGCATGTTGTGCCACAGGGTGGGCTACTGTGCTCTTGGCCACAGTTTGGTGGTGGCCATTCATCCTGGTGGACAGCTGGTTGGTAGTCATACCCATATAAAAAGCTGTGCAATGATTGCAGCAGAGCTGGTAAATGACATGGCTGCTTTCACAGGTGGTCTGGCCACTGTTGGGGTAGGATAAACCTGTGACAGGACTGGATTGGATTGGATTGTTTGGGGGGAGGAGACCAAACAGCGATGTCATCGGTCTCATCGGATTAGGTAAGGACGGGGAAGGAAGCCGGCCATGCTCTTTCAAAGGAACCATCCCGGCATTTGCCTGGAGCGATTTAGGGATATCACGGAAAACCAAAATCAGGATGGCTGGACGTGGGATTGAACCATCGTCCTCCCGAATGCGAGTCCAGTGTGCTAGCCACTGCACCACCTCGCTCGGTCTGACAGGACTGGAACAGGAAGTGTTGTGTGGGTGGATTGGGCAGGTTTTGTAGCTGGGTCTTCCACAGGGATGTGATCCTTGTGGCAAGGGATTGGGAATGACATAGGAATGGACTATGATGTTGTGGATGTTGGCTGCACAGTGGAACACCACTTTGGGAGATGTGGAAAGAATCTCGGGTAGAATGTCCCTCATTTCAGGGCACGAAGATAGGTAATAAAAGCCCTAGTGAAGGATTTGATTCAGTTGTTCTGGTCTAGGGTGATGAAGGGGACACTCCTTTGTGGCTGGTTCTTGGGGATGGTGGGAGGGTTGTGGGTGTGAGGGAAAATGGTAGGGGAGATCTGTTTGTGGACTAGGTCTGGGAGATAGTGCCACCCTGTGAAGGACTTAGTGAGACCCTTAGCATACTGAGCAAGGGAGTTTTTGTCAATGCAGTTATGCTGTCCCTGGGTGGCCAAGCTATATGGGAGGGATTTTTTGGTGCGAAAGGGACGACAGCTGTCAAAATGGAGGTACTGTTGGTGGTTTTACTGAAAATATTCTAAATAATTTTACAATTCCTTTTTGCATTTATTTGTTTTGAGGATTAACCATTTCTATTGAAACATCCCATTAAAATGTACCTTTCCTTTGTTCTAACCTCTAATAGCCTCATACACTTTTGCCTGTATTTCACAGTTCCAAAACTTCACCCAGTTTAACCAGTGATTATGCTGAATACCATATTTATTTAATTGGATAGATAAAAAATCTATTCACCAAGAAGCAGCAGAACACAACATAAAAGACTGATGTAATTAGCAAGCTTTCGGAGCCAGTGGTTCCTTCTTCAGGCAGAAGGATTGAAGAGGAGGGAAGGAGGGTGAAGGAAAAGAACTGGAGAGGTATAGGAAAAGAGGTAGATTTTGGGAAAGTCACCCAGAACCATGGGTTAGGGGAGATTTACCACACAAGAATGAGAAGTTAGGACCATATTTGTAATATATTCAACAAGAGCGAGTGCTATTATCTCTACTGCTGTAGTGTGTTACATCTTGCTCACCTATGTCAGTGTGTGTACGGGGACAAGGAAAAAAAATTCCGGATTATTCCCAGATATCCTGTTTAAAAAATATGCTTTTTCCCGGGCGAAAATACACTTTTTCCATGCTAAATGACAGTAGGTTTTCCGTAAATTTTCCCTCGGACCTGTAAAACTTATCAATTCTTTGAATGGTTAACGTTTTGTACACTCGTGTAGAACTTCCCTGGGGGAAAAAAAAGACGGGGGGAGATAAGTTTTGGAAAGACTTAATGAAAAAAAGAGAGAAGTTTTGGAAAGACCTTTGATTTGCAGCAACATACGCTGCATATTTTCGTATTACGAAAATATAAATTCGTTGCACCAAACAGCGCATTAGTTTCCCAAGCGTTGAAACCGAGGTTGCGATGTCCTTTCGTAAGCCAATCGTACAGTATCTCATGCCACGTGATCTCGTCAGCCGATGACAGCAGATATTCACAGCATAAGACACGTGTTATAGTCAGCCAATAGCAAGATCACTGGTTACGTAGCGCAAACACAAAAAGAGAAAAAGTTAACGGTTTATATTAATGTACATAGGATAGCTACAAGAAAAGCTAAGCTTTCACATGTAATATTGATATTTTTTTGCGTGTGTTATACTTTAAGATTCATCACACAAATGTGCCAGTAAATTCAAAATTATGACAAATGTCTGGGCTCGAAATTCTTGTAAGTGGCTGGTCCTCAAACTGCTCAATTTTAACCGCTCTGAGATTTAGAAATCCATCCTACTTTCTCACACGTAACATAATTCATCTTGCGTGAAAAGAAATTTACTTTGAAAGTAATGCTTTTCGGACCACCTTTTACAATACTATCTGGAGATTGTTAGACATAGGTTCGATTTACCAGTTGCCAGAGAGTGCCAGAAAACAGGCATTATTGCGCATGAGCAGCTGCAGTGGTGTAGGAAGCCCACATGTAAATAAGTATAAAGCACTAAGAGAGCTTACATTACAATATAAAAGAAACAGGGCATCAAAGGATACTCTCAAGAGCATCGGAATTTCGTAAACCATGCTAAAATGCATAATTTGGCTTGAAGTGCACATTGTTTCTTTCCAGATTCACAATGAAGTAGGTCTCATCTGACATTAATTTTTTCAGTGTGGTTTTTGGGATGTAAATTTTCTTGGAGTACCAGTGCTCTACCATCTCATTTTTGTTTCTTTATTATGGCATAATGCCACACATGGCTAGCGAACAGTTAGAACTAACAAATGCTGTAGAATGAAACACTTCGTTTCGAATAAAATGATTGCCTCAGGTGAAAGATTAATAAAGCCAAATTTCTTTAGCAAACTGGCAAAAATAACTTCATTGTTCTGCAAGGCGATTAATGCTTGACTGCTAATAACTTGGAAATAAAATAAAATCAGAAAACTGAAACTAAAAATATATTTTTGCCCTCCGTAATTATGTGAATGTATTTTAATTCACTTGATAGAAATCCGTTTTGTTTTCATTTGACGTGGGAGCTGTAAACGGAGAGAAGCAGCGAAATCACTTAACGTAAACACGGGTCACATGGAGACTAATCCCCTCCACACTACAACTCAGACAACTCTGCGCATGAGCGAATGTGGTAGCTGGGGCGCGCATGAAAAAATGTCTCGTTAGCATCTGGCTGCTTGCTGCTAATGCCTATACAGCTAACAGCCACACTTCAAGTAGCGGGAAGCGGAGAAGGTACTGCTCGTAGGCGGGTCAACTGCGCATGGGCATCAGCCCGCTGGACTTGTCAAACGAACCTAACGTGAACAGTTGTGAAGTCATGCTCATAGCAAGCAGTTTATTGTTACGAAGAATTACATAGTCTTCGCCCTATGGCCTTCAACATAGTTTTGCTATTTGAAGAAGCTTGTGCGTGCACGGAGTTTTGTTGTTGTAAATTGCGCATTTTCTTTGCCACTTAAGTTTTATTTTTTTCTCTCGTTTATATTTTATTGCTGCAGTATCATTCTCCAGTAGCTGGATATAGTAACATTCTTTGCTAGAGAGTCAATTATTACCAGTCAAAATTACAAAAACGTAACTGAAAGCTAAAACAATGAAAAATTCCCGGGTTTTTCTCGAATTTCCCGGTTGTCCCGGGTCGTATACACTCTGTATGTTATTCCAAAGTGCCCTGAATGATACATTTTCATTTTATACATATCAGCATAATGAAAAATAAATTGTACAAATTCAACTGACTGGTAGTGATACATAATACAGAATCTGAAATACTTACAGTTATTGTACGAGGGTCATTCAATACGTAATGCCCTACATTTTTTATAAAGCCATTAATAAGCATAGACAAACATCCTTGTTGGTGCTTCACATTTGATATTTGTTCTGTGTGCCGGTGAAGTTACAAAGAGTTCTGGCAGAAGGTAGAGCTATAGTACGGCATCAAAATGGCGTCTGCATACGACTCACGTTACAGGCAGCGTGCCGTTATTGAATTCTTGTGTGGAAAAAAAGAAATTGTGGTGAACATCCATAAATGTTTGTGTGCAGTGTATGGCAATGCTGCAGTTGATAAGAGTACAGTTGGGTGATGGTTAAAGGAAGTTACAGCCTCATGAAATGCAGAAACAGAGTTCCATAATCAGCCACTCTCAGGACGTACTGTCACAGGCACTGTTCCAGAAATGCTGAATCCTGCAGATGTCATTATTCATGCTGACCAGCGCATCACAGCTTGACAAGTGGCCCTACAAGTGTTGGCCAGCATTGGAAGGGCATCTGCAATGATCGAGACTCTCGGATATTCAAAGAGGGGCTCATGATGGGTTCCATGAATGCTCACAGGACCACAAGATTCAGAGAAAGGCTATTTCATTTGAATTGTTGGAGCATTTTGAGACCAATGGAGAGGCCTTTCTGCCAAGAATCATTACGGGGGACGAAAGATGGGTGCACCACATTGCGCCGGAAACAAAAAGACAGTCCATGGAGTGGCATCATCTTCATTCATCACGAAAGAAGAAATTCAAGACAACCCCTCTGAAAAGTCATGGTGACAGTCTTCTGGGATTGGGATGGCATCATTCTCATGGATGTGATGCCACAAGGGTCAACCATCAATTCATAGGCGTACATGAAGACTCTGAATAAACTTAAGAATTGTTTCCAAAGTGTTTGATCAGACAAGAATCCAGCAGAAATCTTCCTCCAACATGATAATGCAACCCCCCACACACACGTCTGAGAACCCGGGAACACATCGGCAAATTGGTTTGGATATCACTGCCTCATCCACTCTACAGTCAAGACCTGGCACCCTCGGACTTCCATCTCTTGGGCCACTTAAAGATACTCTACAGGGAACACACTTTGAAGATGATGTGAGTGTCAGCCACATAGTGAAAACGGCTAGCCTACAGGACAAGAGCTTTTACCAGCAGGGAATACATGCAGCAGGGAATACATGCTCTTCCGCAATGTTGGCCATAGAACATGATGGAGACTAAGTAGAGAATAGGACATGGACAAGACTTTGATGTATGTTCTCACCAAATTCTGACTCTTAACAATAAATATGTTCTGAGAAAAAAAAGTGGGGCATTACTTATTGAACGACCCTTGTAATATCCAGTTTCCTGAAGCAGTTGAACTGAAACTTGAGTTTGATAGTAGACCTCAAATCATACTTAAACAATTGGATGTTCAGAAAAATAAGTAAACAGAAGCATGAAAATTTTTTACATTGTTTAGTAAACTACATAGTGTTCACAAAATGAAGATTCTAGTGAGTATCAAAGGGGAAAGCTTCCAAACAGTCTGACTTAAGGCAGTAAATTATGGATCTTAATGTGGAAACAATTGGAAAAGATTGAAATTTGCATGTTGGGAATTGTAAGGAGAGAAAGAAAAGAGACAGATGGACTAGGGAACAGACTGGAGTGAAAAACTCAGTTAAACCCAGTCTTCTCTTCTCTATAGATTCCAATTGTGAAACGTGAGGTCTTGTCTAGAACTAGATGGCACATTGGAGGAAAAAGGTGGTGGTGGTGGGGGGGGGGTCTCATTGCCTACACAATAAGTTGTGATAAGAACACCTTTCACTGTGTGGAAGCTACTACCTTTGTTCCTTTTGCTCATTCTCTTAGGGCTGGGGTAGAAGAAAGAACTCAGAATCTTGCTATGATCTATTTCCATTTTCTTTACTCATTCATTGAGCCTTTGCTCTCAGCATTTGAAAGGCTAATACTTTCTCCCTTTTGTCCATTTTGGGAGCTTTCTTTCGGGGATGACTTTTCAGGGAATTGTAACCAGATTGGGACATTATTACTTCAATAGAGCAGTACCAACTTGCTTCCGTACAATGTCTGTGGGGGCAGTCGAGCATAAGAAAAAGTCAGTGCCAAAGAATGATGCTGTTGCCAAGCTGAAGAACATCTATTCAAAAGGCTTGTATGTACAGGTCCCAGGTTTGACTTCCACTCAGTTCTAGGATTTTTATGTGTCACTTATCATTTGTTTCACCTCTGGCATTTGTTAATGAGAAAAATTAGAGCTGCAGCTTGGTTTGGAGTCCATGTCAAACTGTAGCTCCCCCTATTAACTGGCTGGGTAATCAGTTCAAAGGTTGGAGGAAGGTAATGAAATACCACCTCCAATATGAGTATGCCTAGTCAAGCACTGTGGTGTCCGGACCAACCTTATGTTGATGAAAGCCTTATTTTAGTTATGTCCTATGATAAAATGACACATCTGGGAAGATGTTTGTGAAGCTTCAGAAAAGGGAGGGCATTAAAATAACTGCAGAAATACCTCAATTAACTTTCTAATATCCTCTTTGTCAATTGAGTAGTAGTAGACTGGGTTTTGTGTACTCAGTCTATATTATTAGAGCAAACAAAAATTTTTTGTGGGCCAGTCAGCCTTAAAACCAATACAACTTCTCCATGTACTTTTTAAAACAATACAAACAGTCATTGGATGAAATAATCCCCAGTAAAGGATACAGTAAGATAAAAACCTTAAAAATGGTGACTGGTTGAACACAAATAAAAAAAATGGTAAAAAACCCTGTGACAAAGGTCTTTCCCGGTCCTCTCAACCAAAGGCCAGTGTGACTTTCCCCTCCTTACATAATGTGAATAAATTAGGAGTGATGGAGACCACTCATCGAATAACAGAAATGTTGAGTCATGACAGGCACACACAAGAAAGAAAGAAAACTCGTTTGCACTGTGTGTGTGTGTGTGTGTGTGTGTGTGTGTGTGTGTGTGTGACTCAACATTTCTATTTGGTGAGTGGTCTCTTTTACTCATAAATTATTTATACAGGGTTTTACAAAAAGGTACCGCCAAACTTTCAGGAAACATTCCTCACACAAAGAAAGAAAATATGCTATGTGGACATGTGTCCGGAAACGCTTACTATATGTTAAGAGCTCATTTTATTACTTCTCTTCAAATCACATTAATCATGGAATGGAAACACACAGCAACAGAACGTACCAGCGTGACTTCAAACACTTTGTAACAGGAAATTTTCAAAATGTCCTCCGTTAGCAAGGATACATGCATCCACCCTCCGTCGCATGGAATCCCTGATGCGCTGATGCAGCCCTGGAGAATGGCGTATTGTATCACAGCCATCCACAATACGACCAAGAAGAGTCTCTACATTTGGTACCGGGGTTGCGTAGATAAGAGCTTTCAAATGCCCCCATAAATGAAAGTCAAGAGGGTTGAGGTCAGGAGAGCGTGGAGGCCATGGAATTGGTCCGCCTCTACCAATCCATCGGTCACCGAATCTGTTGTTGAGAAGCGTACGAACACTTTGACTGAAATGTGCAGGAGCTCCATCGTGCATGAACCAGATGTTGTGTCATACTTGTAAAGGCACATGTTCTAGCAGCACAGGTAGAGTATCCTGTATGAAATCATGGCGGTGAATCGAGGAAGTACAGTACATACTGACGAAACTAAAATGAGCTCTAACATGGAAATTAAGCGTTTCCGGACACATGTCCACATAACATCTTTTCTTTATTGGTGTGTGAGGAATGTTTCCTGAATGTTTGGCCGTACCTTTTCGAAACACCCTGAATAAGAACAGTTTTTTCCTACGTTAAAGTGTTTTCTATAAGCTGTATAAGGTATTTCACCTTCTAGAGGAAAATATTGGCCAGCCGTCTTGTCTCCTTGTAATTTAAAAGTTTTCTCAATTGAATTTTCCTTTTGATAAGTCTTTATGAGACAAACAATTAACTTTTCAGTTATCATCTGGACTACCTCTGGTATGGTTGAGTTAATGCCATTGATTACATATGCATCCTAACACATGCTCCACAAGTCTCCTTATGGTGAACGGTGGAGGGAACCTTTATGACTATTAATCATTTCCTTTCCTGTTCCACTTGCACATAGAGCAAGGGAAAAATGATTGCCTATATGCCTCAGTATGAGCCGTAATTTATCTTCACTCATCTCCATGGTCCTCTTGCAAAATGTATGTTGGTGGCAATAGAATTATTCTAAGATAAACTCCAAATGCTGGTTTTTTAAATTTTCTCAATAGTGTTTCATGAAAAGGTCATCTTCCCTCCACAGATTCTCATTTGAGTTCAAGAAATATCTCCATAACACTTGCGTGTTAATCTAACAAATCTAATGGCCTGAATCTGAATTGTTTCAATGTCATTCTTCAGTTCGACCTAGTGGGGATCCCAAACTCCTGTGGAGTACTAAAGAATGGGATACAATAGTGTTCTATGTACGGTCTCCTTTACAGATGAATTACTCATTCCATTTCATATTGCTTTGCAACCAAATGTCCAGGTATTTAACCAGCATAACAGTGTCCGACAGCACACTACTAATGCTGTATTCAGACATTACAGGATTGTTTTTCCTCCTCACTTGTGTTAACTTACATTTTTCTATATTTACAGCTAGCTGCCATTCATCAGACTGACTAGAAATTTCGTCTAAATCATCTTGCATCCTCCGACAGTCACTCAACGATGACACCTTACTGTACACCACAGCATCATCAGCAAACAACTGCAGCTGCTCACCCTGTTTGCCAGATCATGTATGTACATTGAGAAAAAGGGCAGGCCTGTCACATTTCCTGGGGCACTCCTGACGATACCCTTGTCTCTGATGAACACTCACTGTCAAGGACAACATACTGACCTCTGTTACTTAAGAAGTCTTTGAGCCACTCACATATCTAGGAACCTATTCGTCAACAGTCTGCAGTGGGGCACTGTACCAAATGCTTTCTGGAAATCTAGGAATATATCTATCTGTTGCCCTTCATCCACGGTTAACAGGACATCGTGCAAGAAAAGGGCAAACTGAGTTTTGTACAAGCAATGCTCTCTAAATAGGTTCTCATCTGAGGACAGAAACTTTTCCGGTCAAGGAAATTTATCATATCTGAATTGAGGATATGTTCAAGAATTTGGTAGCAAATCGATGTTTATGATATTGGTCTGTAATTTTGTGGGTCTGTTCCTTTACCTTCTTATATGTAGGAGTCACCTGAAACTTTGTGTTGGGTGAGAAATATTGCAATGATTCAAAGCTCAGTAAGGGGCCAATGCTGTAGAGTACTCTGTCAAACTGAATAGGGATTCTTTCCAGACCTGGTGACTTATTTGTTTTCAATTCTTTCAGTTTCTTCTCCATGCCAGGGATGCCTATTACTATCTCATTCTCTTGTGCAATGCTCAAACAAAGGTATGTTTGTATGATCCTACACGAATGATTTCTGGAACGCGAAATTTAAAACTTCAGTTTTCCTTTTGCTGTCTTCTGTTGCCACACCAAATTGATCAATGAATGATTGGATAGAAGAATTAGATCAGTTTGGTGATTTTATCTAGGATGGAATTTTCTTGGGTTCATGGCAAGATCTCCTGTTAAGGTATCATGATGATCGCTGTATGCTTTGCACATTGTTCTTTTTACAAACACACAAATTACTACTAAGTTTTGCATGTCATCATTTGTGCTCCTTTTTTTAAACCGAGGGGTCAACAATCTCTGCTTCTTCAACAGTTTTGTTATCAAATTACAGTGGGTCTTTTCCATCCTTAATCCACTTTGATGGCACATACTCCTCCAGAGAATGATTTATAATCTGTTTAAAATTTGCCCATAACTTTTCTATTGGAACTCAGTAATGTCCATTCATTGTCTAAGTGGGATGCAAACAACGGTTTATCTGCTCTTTCTAGCAGAAATGCTCTTCTAGCCTTCTTGATGTATTTATTACCTATAGTAACCACCATTGCTATGACGACCTCATAATCACTAATCCCAGTGTCTATACTGACACTGTCGATAAGGTCAGGCCTGTTTGTAGCTACAAGGTCTAAGATATTTCCATTGCATGTGAGAGCTGTCAAGACAGTTTTAGAAAACGAGGTCAAAACTGCTTCACATGTCTGCTTGTCTGTACCACCTGCAATGAATCTGTAGGCACACCAGTCTATGCTCGATAGGTTAAAGTAACTAATTTGCATGTTATGGGTATTTCTATGCTACTGAGTCTCAACTTTCTTTGAATGATTCTAAAACTGACACAGTGGAATCAGGTGCCTGGTAAAAACATCTGATAATTAATTTGAGTTCACCTAGACCTGGTTCAAGTGTATGCTAGTGTAATTAGCAAACATTACACTTTTTGAACAATTTTAAAGTCATTGGGGGGGGGGTCATGTCAGTAGGGTAAAACTTGTAGGAATTCATGTTTTATGTTTCCCTATTTTGAGTTTAGTTCAATTAGTCTATAGTGGTTTATCAGTTTCACCTTCTGTTTCCCGTAATGAAGACATGACTTCATCAATGTAAGAGGTGTGCTATATAACATTTTAGTTTTCGAAGTAAAATTTTATGGTCCTCAAAACTTGCAAAGTGGGAGAAGACAGGCACAAACAATATAAACATCAAAAGCTATTTTAGGACCCCAGAGATACTTTCGAAAAACGAGACAGGAAATTATGCACACAAATGAGACTATCCAGAGATCTAGTCAAAAGGAAGTCTAACATTGTAGTCTGAGAAAGGTACAAAAGAACATGGAATCAATAAATCAGTAAGACCAATTGTGATGATAAAACTTTTTACAAAATAAAAACTGACAACTGAATTTTAGAACATTAATTTTCATCCTACATACATTACTTTTTTTCAGTCCTAAGGTACTGTCACAGAAACATATCACAATATTAATTTGTGCTGTAAAGGTGACATGACAGGCCTATTAGTCATCTGACAGAAAAACTGCAACTGATAAATGACATGTGCTTCATTCTTCAACTACTTTAGAACTATTCTTCTTTGAGGCACATATAATAAATGATCACATGAAACAAATTAATACTTACTTACACTATGTGATCAAAAGTATCCAGACACCCCCAAAAACATACTTTTTCATATTAGATGCATTGTGCTGCCACCTACTGCCAGGTACGCCATATCAGCGACCTCAGTAGTCATTACACATCGTGAGAGAGCAGAATGGGGCACTCCACAGGGCTCACAGACTTTGAATGTGGTCAGGTGATTGAGTGTCACTTGTGTCATATGTCTGTATGCACGATTTCCACACTCCTAAATATCCCTAGGTCAACTGTTTCCAATGTCATAGTGAAGTGGAAACATGAAGGGACACGTAGCACAAAAGTGTACAGGTCGACCTCATTTGCTGACTGACAGTGAGCACTGACAGTTGAAGAGGGTCGTAATGTGTAATAGGCAGACATTGACCCACAACATCACACAGGAATTCCAAACTGCATCAGGATCCACTGCAAGTACTGTGTCAGTTAGGCGGGAGGTGAGAAAACTTGGATTTCATGATCAAGGCTCATAAGCCACACATCACGCTGGTAAATGCCAAATGATGCCTTGCTTGGTGTAAGGAGCTTAAACAGTGGGCGATTGAACAGTGGAGAAATGTTGTGTGGAGTGACGAATCGTGGTACACAATGGGGTGATCCGATGGCAGGGTGTGGGTACGGCGAACCCGGTGAACATCGTCTGCCAGCGTGTGTAGTGCCAACATAAAATTCAGCGGTGGTGATGTTATGGTCGGGTCGTGTTTTTCGTGGAGGAGGCTTGCACCCCTTGTTATTTTGTGTGGCACTATCACAGCTCAGGCCTTCCTTGATATTTTAAACACCTTCTTGCTTCCCACTGTTGAAGAGCAATTCGGGGATGGTGACTTCATCTTTCAACAGGATCGAGCACCTATTCATAATGCACAGCCTGTGGCAGAGTGGTTACATGACAATAACATCCCTGTAATGGACTGGCCTTTACACCTTTGGGTTGTTTTGGAACGCCGACTTCATGCCAGGCCTCACTGACCAACATCGATACCTCTCTACAGTGCAGCATTCCATGAAGAATGTGCTGCCATTCTCCATGAAATCTTCCAGCACCTGATTGAACGTATGCCTGTGAGAGTAAAGGCTGTCATCTAGGCTAAGGGTGGACCAACACCATACTGAATTCTAGCATTACCAATGGAGGGGTGCCACGAACTTGTAAGTCATTTTTAGCCAGGTGTCCAGATATTTTTGATCACATTGTGTATTACAACTAACAAAGGAATTATGGTAAAAAGGTGTTTACTTACCAACAAGCAGGCATCATGTGCACTACTATTGACAGACGATACAAATATTAGCTTTTGGAACTCTTAATTCCAAAAACTTTAGGTCTTGTAACTTTCATTTATAATCTATCTATTTCTGTCTAGTAAGCAGATACTTTTCTATCTTCACTTTATTGTAGTTTACGATGGAGACATCTTTTTTATATATACAGCAATAAAGTTAATGGAATATACATTATATATACATCAAGATTGTTGCTGTTGAAGTTTTCATATGCTGATACCTTTCTCTTTGTTACCTGTTACACAAAGCAACAAAACCTACAACTGTAAAAACACAGTAGATGCACTGATAGTCCTGACAGAAGGGTCTAGTATGATCGAGCAGGTTTTAGTAACTGAAATGCACCTGTAACTACAAACACATATTTATACATTGAGTGTGATGAAAAGTGACATATAAAAATTTGAATATTTAATATAATAAACATATACAAATGATAATACTATGATGTTAACTTATGTGGGGCACAATTCAACACACTGATCTCACTTGGCATCTATCTTCTCCAGATTCTAAGACTGCCCTTTTCACTGAATGTTTCCCTGGAAGACCACAATGCAACTGTTACAGACATCTGTTCTTGACAGACAGCTTGGCCACAGGGCAAAAATTTGGTTGACAATGGCTTGGAAGTTCATGGTAACAATGTTCACTCTCCTTACACCACAATTTCATTTCGCTCTTTTCCTGTCTTCAAGTCTCGCTCGACCAATTCCTTTCTTCCCAACAGATTGCTGCTTGTCCTTGACACGATTACTAAGAAGTGGATGAATTTCTGTAACAGAGCATCAACATTGTGCAAGTGTAATTCTCAAGATTTAAATTCAGACAGGGTAAAATGCTTGCATGCACTTGCACGTGCCCACGAAACACACACACACACACACACACACACACACACACACACACCTACTAAAATTTGTGTCTTTTATGTACAAAGCCAAGGCAAAGAACTGATTGTGGAGTGGATCAGCAACTTCTAGTGTACAGTGAAGATCAAGATGAGAAAGCATGTATCACATGACAAATCAGCATATCATATGAACACAGACTTCCAACTTAAAATGGTGTAGCTACACTACATAGTGTATTCTACATGAGATGGAATAGGGAAGTGATAAGAACACAGCCTGACAGTGACACTGATATGCCTATTTTAGATAAAATTGCTGTTATTATTTTTTGATTTAGTTTCCTCTTAGTTCAATGATGTTCATTTAATGTTTATCCAGTAAGTAGATTTCATCCCTGAATTGCCATTCTGGAAGGCTTACAAAATATCCTTGGTTGCTATAACCCCTTCACTGAACTCTAACCATTCTTCAGCACAAATTTCTTTAAATGTGGGAACTGGTGGAAGCCACTGGATGCCAAATCTAGTGGATACAGTATACTTCTTAGAATTTAGGTTTAAAATCCTTCAATTTTCCCACTGGCCTGATAGAAGGTAATCAGTAAAAAGAACACCTTGTGTAATCCAGCAATTTCTTGCCCAATGAGTGCTAAGAAATTCATTTCACATTTGTTTCTGGCTAGCATTCAACAAATGCTGTGCCCAATCTTGCACAAATTTGCTCATAATAGTTCCTCATGTAAAATGTATCATAACTTTTTTTGTTATACCTATGGTATAAATTTTAATATACGAATCTCCTAATATCATATTGTACACTATATTTATGTTTTCATATGTAGTCAATTTTCTGGGGTGTTCATGAGATGGATCATCTAAATGAGAAGCAGAGCTTGGTTGTTATTCAGCTACCCTTTCTTAATCATTGAAAATGAAGGATCATACTTCTTACAAACCATCAATAACATTCCGTAAGTGATGAATGGTTCGAAAAGATAATTTGATGATGGTACAGCATCCAAGTTTTTTCATTTCAATGACACGAGACACAAATTTTATTTTAAAAAGCTATATAATGAAAAATCCACAGATCAAGTGAGCATGTTGAATTTTGTTGTTATGCAACCTTACTCCAATAAAAATAAACAAATATCATTGATATCAATGATGTCTTTGTAGTTGGCTGGCTAAGGACATTTAATCTTGCCATAGTGTGGGATAAAGTGGAGATTGTAGTGTTGGTGGGAAGATATATACGGATTACACCATACTTTGCAATCTGACTAACTTTAAAAGTGAATGTCAATAATTAAGTGACTGGTTGGAGATATTTCTGTATGTCAACTGCAGATGACTCAGTTCAGACATGTAACATATGGAGTATAGGGTAGTGGCTAACATAGTGGTGGTTTACAGAATACAGACTGTCCCTGACCTGCAACAAGACAATATGAATACAATTTTTCATATAGTATTCTGACAAAAGTGAAATATTATTGTTACATGGTAATTAATAATCAAGGAAGTCAAACATTTTAAACATGAAGGACTTAAGACAGATAAAGAGTTTCCTTGGAAGTAATATATGCAATCTCTTATGCAGAAACTGAATGCTGCTACCTATGCTGTAAGATTAATCACCACTGACACAGATATTGAACTATGAAAGCTTGTTTACCTTGCTTACTTTCAATCTATTATATCTGGTTGTTGTTGTTGTTGTTGTTGTTGTTGTTGTTGTCTTCAGTCCTGAGACTGGTTTGATGCAGCTCTCCATGCTACTCTATCCTGTGCAAGCTTCTTCATCTCCCAGTACCTACTGCAGCCTACATCCTTTTGAATCTGCTTAGTGTATTCATCTCTTGGTCTCCCTCTACGATTTTTACCCTCCACACTGCCCTCCAGAACTAAATTGGTGATCTCATGATGCCTCAGAACATGTCCTACCAACCGATCCCTTCTTCTGGTCAAGTTGTGCCACAAACTCATCTTCTCCCCAATTCTATTCAATACCTCCTCATTAGTTATGTGATCTACCCACCTAATCTTCAGCATTCTTCTGTAGCCCTACATTTCCAAAGCTTCTATTCTCTTCTTGTCCAAACTATTTATCGTCCATGTTTCACTTCCATACATGGCTACAGTCCA
This sequence comes from Schistocerca cancellata, assembly GCF_023864275.1. NCBI lineage: Eukaryota > Metazoa > Arthropoda > Insecta > Orthoptera > Acrididae > Schistocerca > Schistocerca cancellata. The sequence continues at coordinate 193,442,387 of NC_064634.1, forward strand.
TACAAATACTTTCAGAAACGACTTCCTGACACTTAAATCTATACTCGATGTTAACAAATTTCTCTTCTTCAGAAACGCTTTCCATGCCATTGCCAGTCTACATTTTATATCCTCTCTACTTTGACCATCATCAGTTATTTTGCTCCCCAAATAGCAAAACTCATCTAAGTGTCTCATTTCCTAATCTAATTCCATCAGCATCACCTGATGTAATTCAACTACATTCCATTATCCTCGTTTTGCTTTTGTTGACGTTCATGTTATACCCTCCTTTCAAGACACTGTCCATGCCGTTGAACTGCTCTTCCAAGTCCTTTGCCGTCTCTGATAGAATTACAATGTCATTGGCGAACCTCAAAGTTTTTATTTCTTCTCCATGGATTTTAATACCTACTCCGAACTTTTCTTTTGTTTCCTTTATTGCTTGCTCAATATACAGATTAAATAGCATCGGGGAGAGGCTACAACCCTGTCTCACTCCCTTCCCAACCACTGCTTCTCTTTCATGTCCCTCGACTCTTATAACTTCCATCTGGTTTCTGTACAAATTGTAAATGGCCTTTCGCTCCCTGTATTTAACCCCTCTCACCTTCAGAATTTGAAAGAGAGTATTCCAGTCAACATTGCCAAAAGCTTTCTCTAAGTCTACAAATGCTAGAAAAGTAGGTTTGCCTTTCCTTAATATTTCTTCTAAGATAAGTCGTAGGGTCAGTACTGCCTCACGTGTTCCAACATTTCTACGGAATCCAAACTGATCTTCCCTGAGGTCTGATTTTACCAGTTTTTCCATTCGTCTGTAAAGAATTCGCATTAGTATTTCTGTGACTTATTAAACTGATAGTTCGGTAATTTTCACATCTGTCAAAACCTGCTTTCTTTGGGATTGTAATTATTATATTCTTCTTGAAGTTTGAGAGAATTTCGCCTGTCTCATACATCTTATGCTATCAAAATATGGGCAACTCCACATATTCACAATGAAGATATTTAGCCCAAAAAGGGTGGCCAGAAGGAGCTCTAGCTTCAGTCTGTGAACACAGTGTAAGCTGTGGTTCTAGCTCCTCCGCCATGGCTGAAATATTCTCCCTCAAAGGATCTATAGTTATTAACATGGACCTATTCACTTGGTGAATAGTTAGCACAAAAATAATTTGAACCTGGGTAACATTTCCTACAAAATTGTATAGAAGCGTGTGCACAATTTTGTATGTTTTTGTTTTAATAGGCTTACAGCAGAAATGAGTAAGAAACCTTACATGTCAAATCTTAAGCTGAAAGGCTTCCTGAAAGTACACAATTTTTTTTCCTGTAAAAGACTTCTTGCAGTAGTTTAGAGCCTTTTGCTTTACTTAGTTTCAAAGTATTAATATTTTTATCTTTATTTGGTGAATTACATAGTGACTTGTTCCGTGACCAAATAACTGACTCATGATTTTGTGAGGAGGGCCAAAGGTGGGTGGAAAATTGAGCAATCTTTCTTATACGATGAAACCATGCTCTGGCATCAAGAACAGAATAAGATCTTTAGTGAAACAACAAATTCAGTGAACTGTACTTTGATGACTATTGCGCCACTTATTGATTTTAATAATAGTGAATGTTACGTAATTTCTGATACTGGGATACTTCAGATACAAATTAATGGCTGTGTATCACCGTGATTGTGCAATAGTGTGCCTTTCACAACAGGTAACCATGGTGCTTTTTCTCAAGCACACAAAGTCTGTTATAATTAAATTGCCTCTGTGGTTAGGTGGCAACTTTCCACAGAATTCTCTTCGTTAACATCAAAATTGTGTCTAAGACATACATACCTTCACATGGCGCACCTTCCAACTGTATGTCAAACGATCTATATTTTCGTCGTTTTGGTTGTGGTGATGTATTCTCTTTGCTTCCATCTGTAGCACCATTTCCATCTCCTAATGGTGTGTTAGTATTAGCAGGTGGCTGATTAGGAGCTCCAGAAGGTGGAGGGGGTGCTCCCCAGCCATCCTCAGGTTCCTCAACTTCAGGTGCAATGGGAAGGAACTGCAAGGCTTCAGTGTCTTCAGTTTCCTCATCTGAGCTGCAAAATGCAGCTACAGGCTCTATGGTAGAAACATCTACCTGTGTAAGAAACATAGTTTCAGGTGACATAGCAGTTTTGGGATAAATAATTACAGAAAGATGGGCTTCCCCAAGCATGAGTGGTGACTAAAATAATACCCAAACAGATACCTATGTAAAATTTTACCTACTTACTATTGTACTATTCTTACATTGATGAGCCAAAATATTATGATCACCTACTTAATAGTGTGTTGGTCCACCTTTGGCATGTAATACAGCAACAATTCTGGGTGGTATGGATTCCAGAAGTTTTTGGACATAAGTGTACCCGATGTTTATGCATAGGTCATGCAGTTTCAGTAAATTACAGGCTGACAGTTTGTGAGTGCGGAGTTGCCAGCCAATAGCATCCCGGATATGTTCCATCAGATTCAGATCATGTCAGTTTGGTGGCAAAAATATCAATGTGAGTTCACTGTTGTGCTCCATAAACTACTGTAGAACAATCCTAGTCCTGTGATGCTGTATTCTTGGCTGTTGTCTATGGCTCAACCGCCATCTACTCAGCGGGATGGCTCTGCCATCTCCCTTGAAGGGAAGAAGAATGTAGCTGTAGCCTTAGGAACCAGCCAAATACCTAACACCAGAGTGTTGCAGATTGCCGCCCAATCAAGATGCCTGCACCTCAACCGCAGCTCATGTAGCTTGTGACAGCTGCTGCTGCTGTATGCGAGTGTGCCACTTCTGCCAGATGCAGCCAACACTAGCTCACTTCCATGAGCTGTGTAATACTAGACAACTCCATGGTATTCCTCAGCCGGGCGGTCTCTGTAAAACACTGCCCAGCAACTTACCATTCAGTGCGAGTTCCAACCTCAATGCTCAAGTCTGGAAGTCTGTGAGTATATTCGCCAGAGGACAGCACTGCCAGTCAGGGGCTAAAACATCACTCATGCAGCCTCTAGAGACTTTGTATACAGCAATGTTTATTTATGGCAATCAACAGGCTGTCTACTCAGCTTGTACCTTCAAGAAATGTATGTGTGAGTTAGTAACAAACTCTCATCAGACCAGGATGATCTTTCAGTTGCTTTAATTCAAAATTGTTTCAATTGCTATTCAAAACCAAATGTTATTGGATACTCTCTGTGTTAGTAATAAAGATCTATGATTCTTGGTTACCAGGGCACATTCTCTCTTATTGTAGCACGCATCACTCACAACTGGATACTAAAGTCACAACAAGGTAAATGCTTCTTTTTTTCTGTACAGCTCTCATCTTAATGGTGGTTATTTTACTTGTTGGACATCATCTCCAGTGTCTTGAGCACAAGTATGTAGTTTTGCTCTCTCATGATCTGTGATGTTCTGTCTGTCTATCTGTCTGTCTCTGTCTTCTTCTTCCTGTTTTGCCTTGTTTGTGTCTTACAGCAGCAAAGCTTCCTTCCTTGTTCCGGTTCACTGCATCCGTCTGCTGCTCTTGCTTCCTGTTGACACTGGACCCTCTTTCATGTTTTCACCTCTGGTCTTGCTTGCCGTTTTGCCTTTACTTCTACCAAGCCAGAACTATCACTCCTGCTGCTTGGCCACTTACAAGGTCAGCATTTGCACTGTTTGACCAAGGACATTGCTCGCTTCACCATGCACTGTTTGGTGGTGATGGCCCTACGGGCTATGGATGAGACAGCACAGCTTCTGCATTGCACATGGCATTTCCTGCACACCACCAAACTCCTAAGACGGCACCTCACCTACCCCGACACTACCTCCTGCCCAGGACTCCACTCTGCTACATCCTTTACAATGCTTTGGAACATGACCCACTTTCCTTACTGTACTAACCAGCCTCCTTCAGTTTTCTGCTGTTTCTCTCCTGCCCAGGCTCTGCTAGCTCTAGTGCCACCCACTCCAGCACTACCTGCTGCTCCAGTGTTGCCTCTTTGGATTTCAGTGTTCTCCTTGCTGCCAACCTACTCAATGCTCTTCTCCACTGGCTCCCATTGTGCTTTCTTGTCCTTTGATTTCTGTCCTCAAGGTAACCTCTCCTTCTCAGTACAATACTGACAACACTTGATCCTCCTCTTCTGTCTATTGTTGTGCTGAAATTAGGCCCCCAACCATGGAGCACAGTACCCTCTCCAGAGCCTCCTTCCTTCCTTGTGTGCAAGTCTTGCCTGTCTGATGTTCTCGCCTTCTTCTAGTGTACATTCCACTTTCTGTGGGAATTTGCCTGGCGCCAGGCCAATCTGTCCCCAGACAATCCTTCATCGCGATCATCTCCTGTGGCCTCAGTGCACCTGCTGTTTTCCAGCTGTGGAAGTTTAGCTGCAATGCCCGGCCATGTCGGGTCTTGCCGCCTTTTTGACCAGGTTGTCCTCTGTTGACGACAGCCCTGCACGTCTCTGGTCTTCCATGTCTACTCCTCACACCTTGTTCACTCCCTGTCTGCCTGGCAGCTGCTCCCCAACAGCTGTGCCCAATAGTGCTTGCAACTTCTGCCAGTAGCCTGCCATGGTTGGCCTTCCTTCTAAGAGTTCCTCAACGCCCTGGCCTGGTCCTATGGCTGGCAACGAGACGACCAGTGACCTGCTGTAACACTCAACTAGCACTGCAATGTATGGGTCTGGCTGCAGCCATGTCCTTTCCAGCCATTGAAATCTGGGCAGCCCCATTAGCACCCTCATATCCCAGCAGCCACTGTTGGTTCAAGCATCTGTGTCCCTTTGGCCACTGGTGCTTTGCAGATCCACCACACGGCACGCCTTGAGGCCCCTGTATTGGTTGCCAGCTGCGCCCCTGCCTGGTATTTTTCCGGATGCTAGTTACACCCTTGCTGGGCTTTCAGTTGGACTTCACCAGTGCTCCTATTCTTTGGTCCTGCAAGGTTCGCCGCAAGCCTTGCTATGCCCGGTCACACCACCTTCAGTGGCCCGGTAATTTCTTTCAATGATGAATTCAGCAGATTCCTGTGTTTTTTCACGCCCACATCCCCCAAATGGCTGCTCCATCTCCTCCACGGGGAAGAGCGTCGTGCTGTATCTTCAACTGTTATCTCTGCCATAGCCACTGCCTACACAGAAAAGTTGCTCCACCATCCTCTGTGGGGAAGAGGCCTGCAATATTCTTCAGCTGTCATCTACAGCACAGCAGTTGTCTACACCGGGTTCCACCATCTCCCAGAAGTGAAGAAGAATGTGCTTGTTTAAAACTGCACTGGAACATGTGTGGTGCACACAACTGTCACTGTGCATGCATTGCTAGAGTGCACGTGTGTCTGGTGCAACTCTGTGCTCTGCTGAGTGCCCTCCATGGTGAAAGCTCACGTCATCGATATCACATTAACCGTATTCACATAGTAAAATTGCAGAACAGCACTGGCCACACAGAGCATAAAGTTTTTCTATAACAGGATTACATGTGTTACCTAACTGGAAACCAAATGTGTAAACTGATAAGGACCTCAGACAGTTAAGTTTCACAGATTCAGAGACAACAGTGTTCCAACAAAATTTTTAAATCACTGAATGATCCGTAAAACCACAGTGTTCTGCAACAGCAGCTTTCAGGGATAGGCACGATGAGGTCACTGCGATCTACTATTCCATATCAAAATGTATTTCTTTTAAAGATTCAATAATTGCTACATTTTTAATCTCTCAATACAGTAAAACAACTATTTAAAAGTTTTACCTCTACCATTTGTTCAAAACATAAATATTTTATTTCATAATATTGTACTTGTGTAATCTTGTACTCATAACACAAGAATCATCTTATTTTTAATACGTATAAAACTTTAGACCAAGACCAATGTCTTTGATATCTGGTGTGCAACTTGTTGTACTTAGTCAAATACAAGAATCCAGCTGTTCACCTGTAAGCCTTGTTCTGTGCTTATTTTTAATTAAATTCAGATTTGAAAGTATTAATTCACATTGGTAAATTACAAGCAAACAAGGCTTTTGTCCTAAGAGCTACATTAACTAATATAGAGTATTTTCCCTGAGCGATTAACCCTTTGACTGCTGGGGATGTGTTAACTTGTCATGCCTTGCCATTCCCCTGGCACGCCTGACATGTTTAAGCATGGTCCTTGGACATGTTGATACGTACCGTGCCACCGGCCTTTTCACTGCTAGGGACAAGTTTAGGCATGCTGAGTCATAGCTACCTGCGCGTGACAGATGTGTAAATACACAGAGCTGTCTTTCCGCCTGCTCTTCCAGTAGCTGTTCAGTGGCCTGACTGTATAGTTCAAGAGCGCGTTATGTTTGTTGCTATGTTCCCTCGTTGCAGAAACCATTACTTTGATGACTCGCGTTTAGGACCCATATGTGAACTAGATACTGACCCAAGCATTCTTTCATTTTTTGTGATATTAAGTCTGAAGAACTGTTGATATTTATTACAGACGAAACAAATCATTTTTACTTTTACACCAGAGAAAATACTACAGAATCTGTGAATTCTCAACTGTCAAAGTGGAAAGACACTGGATTTGAGGATATGTTTTGTTACTATTTGCCTTCTAATGGTGCAAGTTAAGAAGTTGAAATTAAGTGATTGTTGGTTCAGAGATACACTTTTGAACACACCAGTTTTAAGCAAAATTATGTCCCAAGACTGTTTTTGTATACTTCTGAGAATGCTGCACTTCAGTGACAACTCTGCGAGTACTTGAGGCGGCAGTCTGTTTAAAATTAGGATGATTGCTGACAAAGTTCGTAAGATGTTTCGTTATTCATTTCATTCACATCACAAGCTTTGTACAGATGAAAGTCTCTTACTGTTCAAAGGCCAATTATCTTTTAAGTAATTTATTCCAAACAAGTGTAGTAGATTCGGAATAAAGACATTTCTATTGTGTGTCTGTCAGATGGGCATATTATGGATTTTATTGTATACCGTATTTACCCGAATCTAAGCTGCACCTGAAAAATGAGACTCGAAACAAAGGAAAAAAAGATTTCCCGAATCTAAGCCGCACCTGAAATTTGAGACTCGAAATTCAAGGGGAGAGAAAAGTTTTAGGCCGCACCTCCAAATCGAAACAAAATTGGTCCATTGTAATATGAGACACAATTTAGGTCGAATGAATGACGATACAGCTACAGTAGTTTGGTTCGAATCTTAAGCTTTACCAGGTAGCCATTGCTATGCGTAAGGCGCTCCGTCCGTATTTATACGGGTACCCTTCCTTTTTCACGTGCTTCGTCTGGTTTGAATCGATTGCTTATTTTGTTTGATCTGATAAGTGCAGTTTTCTCTGTTATAGGTGTTTACGTCACTCTAAGCTGAAAATGCATCACTGTACTGTGTCATGCATTGTTTGACGCATTCTGATAGTGCGTGTTTACGACCTGTCGCCGTTCGCGGCATGGCTTGCTTTTGTGCGCGCTACCGCCGCTTACAACTAAAAAGAGGCGAATCATCTCATTAGCGAAGCAATGTCAAGAGACTGCTATTTGTTGTTACTTACACTGCTGCTTTCTTTGAGAATGATCAACAAGAACCAAATAATAGGCTGCGTATGATAGAACATGTTCTGAACGAGAGTTAGGCGAAAATTTTTCTCCGTTTGAAAATCTTTGCGGCCGCTTCTTTAATACATCAAATTCTGCACAGAAATTAGAGTCATCTTAGATTTAAAATCTAGTCAGTTGCCGTGGTTCGTTTCTGACTGTATCACTATTAGGCTAAGAATAATATGAATATAAACATGACACGATAAGTGTATTCTTCCGCGTTTGCTGTTGTCTCACTCTAGTTTTGTAGTTTATTAGGCAGACAGGATTTAAATGAGATAGCAACAAACACGGAAGAACACATGGCAAAATGTTTATATTCATATTATTCTTATTGTGAATGGTGAAGAGAATACTGCTTGTGATTCACATTTCATCAGGTTACTATTAGCAACCATCTCTTCTCACAGGTATGAAAAAATTCAGAACGTAGAGTTGGCCATATTGAAAAACATCCCAAATAGTCTTGCCAGTCGGATTTTCGTAGTACACTGAAATTCTAATACATTCGAAGATGAACAATATGGAATTTGTATTTACTTCGTTGGATAATGTATGAAAATGCAGTGGTTGAAACTCGGGGCGGAGAAAAAAAAGCTCGTCTTCCACCTTTTTTTAAATTTATTTACTGACGCAGAGGTTTTGGCGCCAGAGTTTGTGCCTACAAAGCATGTCTGTGTAGCGCTACATATATTCGACGGTAGAAGTTAGTTGTGGCGGCACCTACCAACATTTTTAAGAACTTCCGCTTGCTTTGCACTCGATTCTAAGCCGCAGGCGGTTTTTTGGATTACAAAAACAGGAAAAAAAGTGCGGCTTAGATTCGAGTAAATACAGTATACACGTGCAACAACAGAAACTGGGTTCCACAATTTGGGGCAACATAGTGGCAACTCTTTTGGGACCGTATTTGGAAAAAGTCACATTCTATTTGTCGATAATTGTTACTCTGGCTCGGACTTGTTCCTTTGGCTTCACAACCACGGAATAGCCGCCTGTGGCACTGTTTGTAAGAATAGGTGCAACATGCCAGACTGCAGAAGAAATTAAAACAAGGAGAAACTGAGTTTAAGTGCACTGACTAGATCCTTACTATCAGCTGGTGTGATAAGAGACAGGTGTGCACGTTGACCACAAGTCACACAACACAAATGATTGCAACAGAGAAGACCGACAGAAATACTTGCAAAAAAATAAAGAAACTGCAATGTACTGTATATTACAATTCGAGTATGGGTGCAGTTGACTGTTGTGACATGTTACTGAGCTCAGTCGGATCAGTGAAATGGTACAAGAAATATTTTTTTCACATTTTGGATTTGTGCATTCTAAATGCTCATGCTCTCTACAGGGCGAAAAATGGCACTCACAGAGTTTCACCTTTCTCTCATAAGGGAGATTTTAGAAAAATATGCTACAGAACAGAAGAAAGCTGGTAAGGGAAGGTGCTAAGATGATGAGAATCCTCTGCAATTCAGAGGGGGGGGGGGGGGGGGGGGCATTTTCCGGCTCTGTTATTGTGAGTGAACATTTGCAGAAAAGTATGCTAATGTGCAGATGTGTGGTTTGCACGAAACAGAAAGTGTGATAGGAAACTAGACACCAATACAAAACTTGCAACGTTCCACTGTGTGTTGTACCCTGCTTTGAGACTTACCACCAAAAAAATCTATTTTTAACTTCGCCAGTGCCAGTCCAAACCCTAGATCGAAAAGAAAGATGGAAAATAGATGCAAAAGGTGTAAAATTATTCAAACAACGCCTGACTTCCTCATATGTAGCACTTTGCTGGCAAATGAATGGACTTGGTGACTGAGATGGTGAAATATCTGTACTTTGGCAAATGTAATTACGTCAAGTACATTGCGCCAGTATAACAAAACCCATATATTAATCTATTTATGATACATTTAAATTATTAACGCATAACAGGCAGTTATATTATTTTATCCCTAGTAGTACAAATACAGATCACATTCGGTCTACTTGTACAAAACCTGTTTTCCATAACTGAGTTCAAACGTCTTTGATCAACGAGAAATAACATGCAAAAGTTAAAACCCTGTTCTGAGTGTTTTTGTTACTTTACCTCTGTTGTTAGCCAATACTGGTAATTAAACTCACTGTTCTGGGGAGGATGGGGGGCTTAAAATTGGTTGTTCGAATGAGGTTGGCTTTGAAGCATTAATAGAAAACAGTATTTATAAAAAGAAGGTATATACTCATGTTACAGGCTGTTTAAATGATGGGTTTGCCACACGCAATGGTCCAACCTAAGAGGCTACATAAATAGGCAGTGAAGAAGAAGAGAGGAAAGATACATTAGAACTCAAGAGATAAATTAAGAAGCCAGTGGGCCACAGCAGTTGGATAAGTGAGCTGCCAGTTACGGAATTCCAGAGGTGTGCAGTGTGATACTGCTAATTCAGCATCCTGCACTCTACCGGCTGCCTTCAGATGAGCTGGGTAGCCCCACACCAATGCCTGTGGCACTTCTGGGCATATGTGACAGCAAGAAGGTCTTTCTGACCCAACACTGTCTGGAAACGTATACCTGCGCTTCCAGCCCAGTCAAAGATCACTTACGCTGAGGATTTGTCTCTCATCACCCAATGTTAAATCTGTCCCACCCTAACACCAGACTGGGCTTCTGACAGTCTACTGTCAGTGTGCCATGAAGTCACAGGCATGTTAGTGTCAGCTAACCCAGTGAGGATGTTTAGTTTGTGCCAGTGCCAACAAGCACTCCATCAATTCCAGGGATACTGGATTCGACACAGACCATGCCGAGCCCTGCTAGCAGAGTCGTGGACTACCGGCAACACTCGCCGTGTGTGCCCCTCGCTGCAGGGTTGTGTTGTCATCGTCTAACTCAGGAAGGCCACCCCACCAGTTGCTGCCAGCAATGGATTCGACATTCCACTGCCTCAATGGTTCTCTGCCAAGCGCACTGACCGACTCTACTGTATAGAATCTACACCAATAAAAGCTATTTACCTTATCAGAGCATTGTCTAGCTTTGCTGTCACCATGGACCCGTCATCACCCATCTCTGATATCACCTATACTCAACACTCAAGAATCTGATGACCAGGCAGTATTGCTACTCTTGGGTGAATACGCAGAGGTCAGCACCCAGGGACTGCGACGGTACAGACATTCGAACTAGTGTTATCACTTCTCATAATTAAAACTGAAATTCGATTAAGATATTTCAGCAGAAATAAAGAGGACAAAGACTTTCATAAACTGTGCAGAAAACAAGTGTGTAACTTCTGCTCCAGTTGGCATTGCCGTGACAGATTATTTTTGAAACTAAGAAACCAAAGAAAAGATGCCTAAAAGCAGTTTGATGTTTATTGCACCTCTATTGTCTTTAATTTAGCAAAATCAACTGTTGATACAAGCCTGCTGAAATGAAGTATGTAATAGGTTTTGGAACTCACTTGGTTACCAAAGATGATGCAACTGGCTGCCAACACACCTATATACACAATCGTCGCACAGCAGTAAGTAAAATATTTCTTGTATATTTGCTTGGATTATTGTATGTGTTGGACATTACGTAAATTGGAAAAAAAACCATGGAAGGTTCATAGGATTATATCATACATAATCTGTTCAATAAATTATCTGTATTATCAGAAACTCAATAATCATTTAAGATGATGTTCCACAGTTACTAACAAATGTGCACTTCACATTTCTGTAAGAATAGCAAAATATATATTTTACTAACCTCAAGATCGTCTTCTTGTTTCTCTGGACCAAGTTCAACAGATTTATCTTCATCACTGAGATCAAATTCGGATTCACGTTCTTCATATTCAACATTTTCATCTAGTTCCTTGAAATCTGGAGCAAATGCTGACCAGTTTTCTACTTGGTTCTGAGCCCAAACAGAGACAACACCACTTGATATCGAAGCAATGATTGGACGCACTGGATGCCACTACAGAAAAGGATCAATAAGTTAATACTAATAAAATAAGAAATCTAGAAAGACTAAAGTGTCCACTCTTAAAACAATATCAAAACTACAGAAGAGGAGGAGGAGGAGGATGATTTGAATTTAACATCTCCTCCTGTATCCTGGTTGTTAGAAAAGAAATGCAACTATGAAATAGAACAACAATATTATCAAAATATACTGGCATTTGACTGAAATGACCTACGAAAACCACAGAAAACTAAAATTATTATGGCTGGATGAGGGCCTGAACACCACTCTCTGCAAATTCACTGACCTAACGAGTGCACTGCCTTGTTCACTTAAAGAGCTATAAGTTTTATGCTATTCAAACAGAAACTGACACAACAATGTGACCTGGCTGTATAGTAAATACAAGCAGTTTCTTAATTGGGGGTAGGGGATAGGTGGGAACCACTAACAACCAAGCAACCTTTCCTTATGCTTCTCCCTCCTCTATTAAATTTATCAGGGAAATACCATAACTAGTTTTCAGATCAGGGAGTGCACTTTCAGCCTGTTTGCAAAACATACTCTATCAAATGTGCCCACAAGCATGGAGGGGGCACTTGCTCTCCCTGAAATTAAGAAAATAGACTTTTCATTCGTTGTAGAATTCTCATGCATCTCCAAAACTGGTTGCCTGTGTGAGTCCACTAAGCACTGCCAACAGACAAAAACAGGGAAAAAAAATTATGACATTAATCCAGTTATCAGAAATGCAAGTTCCTTCCTCAGGGAGGAGATAGAGTGGCAAAGATTAAAAAATAAACACAGGTCACTCAGATCCCAGGATGAAAGGGACCTATCTATATAGTGAGATTGACAGTTGTCCTCACTACAGGTGGGTACACTCATCTGGCGTATGGGTGACCACTTTTCGTAATTAACCTTCTCGACTACCAATGTCTCCTCACTACGGGAGGGACCAATAGTTCGGAAAGCTAGAATAATGTTGTAACTTTTACTTTTACATGTTATCTGTCAAAAGTACTACAGTAAGTACTGGTCAGCAATACTGTCTCATACTGAGTCCACTAAATTGTAGGTTTAACTTATTCTGGTATTAAGTTGCAGAGAGTCATCCTAAACACTTCAGTTTCAACAATCGCTACATAATTTCTGTTTATCTGTGGCACCCTTCGTGGTAAATATGCCATTTCCTATGGCTTGGTAGCATTTTGGTGACATCCTACACTGAAGGTGGATGATCATTACAGAACAATGCCAAATTCTAATCTCCAAAATTTTCTGTTATACTGTGCACAATGATTGGTCAATCTGCACAAAAGTACTGGTATAACACCCTGACAAGGACATTCCAACAGTGTCCCATGGAGCATGGGCACTGCAAGTGCCCTTCAACTCACCTTCTTTCAGGCATAGGTAGTACAGGCTACCCCTCTACGTAATCCTATTGCTCCATAATCCAGGACATACAAGCTAATTGGCCGCTCCTGCCTGTGGGAACTCACCAAGGGCAATTCAGTTGCACTGTCTATCGCTTGGCTCCCAGAGGCTGCTTGCCTACCCGTGCCCCCCCCCCCCCCCCCCCCTTCTGTGCTCAAAGGCTGCCAGGTGCCCACACATACCCAACTGCCTGAAATCAACACTAAAGTTGGAACAGCCTGCTCTAAGGCCAACCCCTGGACACACTGTTCCCTATTCATCACAACAACATAAATATGGCTGCAGTACACCTAGCTGACACCCATCACGAAACCCCAGAAGAACTTCACCCCCTTGCACAGTCTAGATCTGTTCCAGCTTTCTGAGTCTACATTCTCTTATATGGTAGAGGAACTGTAGTACAGCCTGCAGAACCCAGACGTGTTATAGGTATGTCATTCTATGCTTCACGTATGAAAGCATCAGCCACGAAGAACATCTTTTATTATGTGAGAAGAGAAAACAGAAAAACACAATATTAAAATTTTGTCAAATCTAAAATGTTTCATCTCCTTCTCGATTTTAACGTGTGGCTACACTGCTTATAACTCTTCCATTACCATTCACATGAAATGAATATTGTGTCATGGTTAAATGGGATGCTTATCAACATCAGTACAACTACTAACTGAAAATCTCACAATAGACTAATCTCAAATGTACACAAATTTCAAATACAAAAGAGTTTTCATAGCAGCAGTGTCATCAAGTATACAATGAGTGCACCAGTGTATTCACCTGTATCTATTTTATCTGATTATCTCATGAGTATTAATGATTGGTTAAAAGCTATTAATATTATCTGCAAATCAATTTTTATACTTTATTACAACAAGAATGCATAACTTTTATTGATCAAACAATGGAAAGTCCACAATGGAATATCAACAGTTATGAAAATGATAGACTGCTACTCACCATAAAGATGACATGTTGAGTTGCAGACAGGCTAGAGCGGCCAGAGAGCAGTCACATGTTTGTGAGGTGTGCCTGCTTGAGCGAATGTGTGTGTTTTCCTTTCTTTTCTAAAGAAGGCTTTGGCTGAAAGCTTAGTGTGTACCAGGACTTTTCACTGTGCTTGTCTGCTGCTCAGTGTGTCATCTTTATAGCCGCATTGCCTGAGGCCCCTTGCCATGGTTCACGCAGCTGCCCCCATCGGAGGTTCGAGTCTTTCCTTGTGTGTGTGTGTGTGTGTGTGTGTGTGTGTGTGTGTGTGTGTGTGTGTGTGTGTGTTGTTCCTAGTGTAAGTTAGTTTAAGTTACTTCCTGGCAGACTAAAATGTGTGCTGGACTGAAACTCGAACTCGGGACCTTTGCCTTTCGCAGGCAAGTGCTCTGCCATCAGAGCTACCCAAGCACAGCTCACGCCCCGTCCTCACAACTTTACTTCCGCCAGTACCTCTTCTCCTACCTCCCAAACTTCACATAAGCTCTCCTGCGATGCACTTGCCCGCAAAAGACAAAGGTCCTGAGTTCGAGTCTCGGACTGGCACACAGTTTTAATGCCAGGAAGTTTCATATCAGCGCACACTCTGCTGCAGAGTGAAAATTTCGTTCTAGTTTAAGTTAGATTAAGTAGCGTGTAAGTCTAGCTACTGATGACCTCAGCTGTTTGGTCCCATAGGGACTTACCTCCACCTCCACCTCCACCTCTATAGTGAGTAACAATCTGTCATTTCCATAATTATTAATTTTTATTTCATATCTTTTTTCAACATAATCACCCTGTTTTGTAATGCACTTGGTTCACCATTGCACAAGCTTTCTGATTCCTCCTGGGAAAAAGATTTTTTGTTGCACAGCAGGCCATGTATGCACCACTCCCTTTACTCGTTGATCGGAGCTGAATCGATGGCTTTTACAGCATCTTTAAGTGGACCAAACAGATGGCAACACCAAAGGGCGAGAATGCAACTACGCAGGATGCTCTAAAACCTCAGAATGCACTGGCTGAAGACATTGAGCACTGTGAGCGCCAATATATGGATGCGCATTGTCATGAGACAAAAGAAAGCCTTCGGACAATCGACCTCTGCATTTATTGTGAACTGCTGGCTCCAACTTGTTTACCGCCATATCACTGTAACGTTTACTGTTCACTGTTGACCCCTTTTCGACATTAAGGTTGACTCTTGAATTTCTTTTAAACTGGAGATTTGGGGCAATTCCATTCTATGCACTAGTGTTTATTCTCTGGCTCAAAAAGATGAATCTATGGTCATCTACAGTGATGATTCATTCCAGAAACATTCTGCCTTTGTTAGTATGACGGTCCAGTGGGTGCTCATAAATTTTCACACAGTTACGCTTGTTCTCTTCATCGGCTTGTTTTGGAACCCATTTCACACAGACTTTGCAAAATTGAGCCTGTTATACATGACTTCATATACAGAACCATGGCTAGTCCGCAAATGGTTTGTCGCATCAACAGTCACTTGCCTGCTATTCAGAATTAAGGCATGGATTTGTTCAATTCTGGCATCAGTTGTGGCTGTACTTGAACACCCTGTTCTTTCCTCATCCTTCACGCTCATTGGACCACTTTTGAACTTTCAGTCCGTAGGTAAAAACTTCACTGTGGCAAAATGTTGTCCCCGTATTGTGCTGAAAGTTTTCTACGAGTTGTTGCTCTTGGTATGCATTCAGATCACCAAGGAGGATTATGGAATCCCATTGTTCTATGGTGCAGCTAGAGAATCACATGGCCATTTTTAGGTCATAACAGTGCAATGTTGTATGATGTTATAATGCTGTAACCTACCACAGGTGAAGAGAACGGTGCCATCTAGCAGGTGGTGAGCCTTACGCAGCTAACCTAAAGAAAATTAGACAAAATTGCAAATACTTATTTGACTTATTCTTGTGCTCAGGTGGAATTGGAACTTAAAATATCCCCACTCTGTAAGCAACATGTAGTGATCTTATTATTTACCTGATCTACTGAACGTGATGGAAATGGTTAATTGTCACAGCTTCAGTTATAGTGTGAAAGTGCAGAGAGTGTTCTCTGAGTTATTCTTTGAATGAAAGGGTGTGTATAGTTGTAGCTTATATTCATACCGGTTAATTTAAGAAGTGCTCTTAACAAAGTTCCCGAATTTACTGTCCTCCATTAATCTTCTCATGCTCAGATTATTCTTGGGACTGAGAGCTGGCTGAAACCCAAAGTGAGAGCTCCAAGACATTAGTGAGTCATGGAACGAATGTCAGAAAGACAGATTAGAGGCTGCGGGAGGTGTGTGTGTGTGTGTGTGTGTGTGTGTGTGTGTGTGTGTGTGTTCATTGCAGCAGACAAAAATATTGTCTCTATTGAGGAAGAAGTTGAGTGTGACAGTGACGTTATCTGGTCGCTTATAAGAGGTCTATGTGAAACCAAGTTAATTGCTGGATGTTTTTACCACCCACCTAATTCTGCTGCGACCATTCTAGAGTCATTCAAAGAAAGTCTGCAGTGAGTAGAGCATAAATACCCTGATCGTGCAATACTAACCAGAGGTGACTTTAACCTTGCAGGGGGTACAGACAGACAGTCATGTGAAGTACTTCTGAATGTGCTTTCTGGAAACTGTCTTAAGCAGCTAGTTTGGCAACCCACATGCATTGGAAATATCCTGGACTTTGCAGCTACAAACAGACCAGACTTTATTGACAATGTTAGTATAGAAACCGGGATTACTGATCATGTCATTATAGCAACTATGGTTACAAAAGTTAATAAATCAGATAAGAAGGCTGTGTGAGTGTTTCTGCTGGAAAGAGCAAATAAGCAGTTGTTAGCCTCTCACTTAGACAATGAACTGACATAACTTAGTTCCAATAAGATGGACAAGAGGAATTATGGGCAAAGTTTAAGCAGATTGTAAATTGTAGTCTGAGAATTATGTGCCTAGTAAGTAGTAGTAAGGATGGAAAAGACCCACCGTGGTTTAATAACAAGATTCAGAAAATGCTGAGGAAGCAGAGGCTGTCTGACAAGCTAAGGTTAATAGAGATTCATGCATATGTGAAAACATCTTTGTGTGAAACATATGACGACTACCACCATCATAGCTTAGCAAAATATCTGGCAGACAGCCCGAGAAAATTCCAGTTTTATGTAAAATCGCTAAGTGGGTCTAAGCCTTCTATCCAGTCACTTGTTGATCAGACTGGTGTGGCAATTGAAGACAGCAAAATAAAAGCCAAAGTTCTAAGTTTCAATTTAGTTATTGTTCATGAAAGAGAACCATATAAACATACAGACCCCTGTATAGACGACCTAGTAATAAGCATCCCTGGCATAGAGAAACAAATGAAAGAGCTGAAAACATGTAAGTCACCAGGTCCAACCCAATTTGGTTTTTCAACGAGTACTCTACAGTATTGGCCCCTTACCTAGCTTGCATTTATCACAAATCTTTAGCCCAGCGCAAAAAGTCCCAATTGACTGGAAAAGAAGTGCACCTGACTTCCGTATATATAAGAAGGGCAAAATAATACACTCCCAAAATTACACACCAGTATCCCTAATGTCAGTCTACTGCAGAATTCTTGAACAGATTCTCAGTTTGAATTTAATACATTTTCTTGTGAATGAGAATATGATGACCATGAATCAGCATGGTTTTAGAAAGCATCGCTCTTGCAAAACTCAGCTTGCCATTTTCTCGCATGACATACTGTGAACTATGGATGAAGGGCAATAGACAGATTCCATATTTTTAGATTTGCAGAAAGTGTTTGACACGGTACCCACTGCAGGCTGTTAAAGAAGGTACAGGCATATGGAATAGGTTCACAGATGTGCGAGTTGCTCAAAGATTTATTCAGTTATAGAACCTAGTATGTTGTCCTCAACAGCAAGAAAAGGGTATCATCAGGAGTGCCTCAGTGTGGTAGGATTGTTGTTATTTTCTATGTACATAAATGATTTGGTGGAAAGGATGGGGAACAATTTGCAGTTGTTTGCTGGTGATGCTGTGGTGTACAATATAAGGTGTCAAAGTTGAGTGACAGCAGGAGAGTACAAAGTCACTTGGACAAAATTTCTATTTAATGTGATGAATGGCAGCTAACTCTGAATGTAAAATAATGTAAGTTAATGTGGATAGGTCCAAAAACAAACCTGTAGTGTTCAGATACAGCATTAGCTGTGTCCTGCTAAACACAGTCACGTCGTTTAAACATCTGTGCATAACGTTGCAAAGCGATATGAAATGTAATGAGCAATTGAGTACTGTGGTAAGGATGGCAAATGGTTGACTTCGGTTTATTGGGAGAATTCTAGGAAAGTGTGGTTCATCTGTAATGGAGACCGCATGTAGGATGCTAGTATGACCTATTCTTGAATGCTGATCGAGTCTTTAGGATCCATACCAGGTCGGATTGAAGGAAGATATTGAAGCAATTCAGAGGCGGGCTGCTAGATTTATTTCTGGTAGATTTGAACAACAGGCAAGTGTTATACAGCCGAGCTCCAGGAGATCAAATGGGAGTTTCTGAAGGGAAGGCGACTTCTTTTCGAGGAACACTACTGAGAAAATTTTGAGAACTGGCATTTGAAGCTAGCTGCAGAATGATTCTACTGCCTCAAACATACATTGCGCGTAAGGACCACAAAGATAAGATATGAGAAATCAGGGCTCATAGTTGTTTTTCCCTTGCTCTATTTGTGAGGGGGAACAGGAAAGGAAATGACTAGTAGTGGTACAGGGTACCCTCCACAACATGTCTGATGGTGGATTGCAGAGTATCTATGTAGATGTAGATATTTCCATGAACAATTCTCAAATTTTAGTGTTGCTGCATGTTCAGATTTTGATGATAACGTAGCAGTCCAGTGGTGATATCTTTAATTCTAAGTGTGGTTTCTACATGCAAAAAATCTGAGGTTACTATTAATAATGTTTATAAAGTCATTAATGTACATCATCCATGTTAACCCTAAGAAATCCTACATCCAATTACAAATTAGGTTTCATATGCCATATGGTAATACTTTCGTTAATAAGCACTGATGTAGAACTGAGTCACAAGCTTTCCAAAAGACAAATACAATATCCACTTGATTCCCTTGATCCATCAATTTATGGATGGCATGAGAGAAATGTACGAGATGTTTTTTGCACAATTGTTGCTTTTGGAATTCATGCTGTATGACACAGAGGTCATTCTGATTGAGGCACCACATCACGCTTGAGATCAGAATATGTTCTAAAATTCTGCAACAGATGGATGTCAATGAAACTGGATTGTGGTTTTGTTGACCACTTCTATACCCTTCTTGTATACAAAGTGTAGTTAGTTTGTGCTTTATTAAAAATACAGGCCATAGTTTTTTATTCAAGGGGGGCTACTCAGTCAGCGTATGTTTGTGCTTGCATAACTGAAAAAGTAATTAGATGATTGACTTGAAATTCTGACACAAGAATGAATGCAAATACACACTGATATATTCATAATATTTCAACCTTCTCTTTCTAAAAGTTACTGTTTCTATATATTTGTCATCTCTCTTTATGGCCTCTTAATCCAAATTTCTACACGAAAAACTGGTCTGAATATTTTCCTTGCCTGATTTTGAATTTCTCTTATTTTTGTTTAACTACAAATCACTGTAGTTTCTATTCTATTGTAGTGATTGCAAGTGAACTTATATGCTTTTTGTAATTTGCAGATTCTTTCTTGATTAGCCATTTGTGTTCAGTTCTGATGGTTGGATGATCTCTCCTAGTTATTTGAAGTGTGTAACTTGTGTCACTTTCCCATACTAAATTGTTTTGGGGAGATTATCTGTAGGCTTGCTTTTCATGTATAAGTTCTCGAAGGAGATTTGTAGGCCAGTTTCCTGCAAAATTTTGTGAAGCTTCTCCAGGGCGAGTTTGACTTCTTCTCTACTGTTAGTTAGAATGGCAAGACTGTCCACAAAAGCCAGACCTTTCGCATTTATTCTCAGCTCTTTTTTAATCCCGAGTTCAATTACCAATGCTGTTAGCAAAAGTCTCGAAAGATTCTTGAATAATTTACTTCAAATTTTAAACAATACTCTATAGAATCATCCAGATGGACATATCCTACATTTTTTTTAATGCACAAGTTTTCTGTTAAAACTGACTGCTAGAAAGAAAATGCTCTGCTGCATGCATTCGCTGTTTTGTTTCCTGCATCATAAGACAGTTTTAATAACAATAGTGGAGTATTTTAGCCATTAGACAAACTGTTTCTCCCATATATATTGTTACTCATTATAGACATATTTAAACATAAATTAATGCACAACAATACGGTGTTTTGTTTTCATCTTTGAGGATGGATTTCACAGAAAAAAAAGGTTCTATTTCTAGTTTATCAGGTTATGATTAGGATACTACTCCAGAATCTGAATTTGAACAACAGTCAACCACACTCAAAACTGGGGTGGATGGGTTGTGTGTGTGTGTGTTGTTGTTGTTGTTGTTGTGGTGGTGGTGGTGGTGGAGGGGGGGGGGAGGGAGATGGGCATAGGGATGGGAGGATGAAGTGATAGAATGAGAGACGGGGAAGGAGGAGGAGATGGACAGAGAGGGGGAAGAAGGAGATTAGGATGTATACCCAGTTCCCACACACATTAGAAATGATCAGACTGAGTGCCAGCAATGAGTGGCTGGGTACACCTGGTTCTGTATGATATCCGATTGGGATTTCATTGGGACCTGGGCCTTTATCAATTTTAGTGATTTCAGCTTTTTCTCAAGCCTGCAAACACTCATTTTTGCAATGGTGCAAGAATTGAACTAGAGCAGTACTCCTGTGTCTTCCTTCATAAAAGTACATTTGAAAACAGAGTTCAGAAGTTCTGTTTTTGTTTTGTTACTCTTAATTTCATTTCCTGTGTCACACAAGTGTGTTCAGACACTAATGTTGGTATTACTGACAACATTTACATACCTGAATATCTTTGAGTGGTGTGAGATGTCTTTTACAATTCTGCTTTGAGAGTCCTTGAAGGCTTCTCACACTGCCTTTCTGAGAGCCATCCACATTTCATTCAATATATCTCTATATATTTGCGGACAATGTTGCAAAATCAAACCATTACAACAGGAGCACAGTCTGAGTATGGAGCTTAATGACATACTTAAAACAGTTTTGATTCCAATTTAATAGTACACACCACAACATCCAGCAGCAATTCTCCCTTAGTACCATGAAGTATCTTCACAAGGTTTCCTATGCTTTTCTCCCATACATACAATGCATGTTGACGAGCAGAACCAGCGCAGATGTACTCCCCATCACCAGAGAAACAACATTTTTTCCACATGGTTCTGTAAAAGCAGAAATGCACAGCATCATTTTATGTCACGGTAAAACAACTTATGTTTATGTAAGAACCACATACTTTTTTCTTGGGCAATAATAAATGGGGGTGAGCAGAGGAAGCGAGCTCTGACTCCACAGATTACTGTGGGATGAATAAGGAGCTCCACCTCCTTCAAACAAAGCTGTCACAAGATTTGGGATTTATTCTTTTTAGCTCATACTGAACGATTTGAAATAAAACTGGGATGCAGAGGTAATATATGCTTAAATATTTTACATAAGATTTACATCACGGATCTACAAGAACACTGGCAGCCTCAAAAATGCCATATATTGTTACAATACAGGTATGAGTTGTACTGAATTACTGTATTTTTCGACCTCATATATTAGCATCCATCAAAGAAAACATTAACTTATGTACAACTTTCATCAACAATTTCCAATTTGAAATAAATAACAACATGAGCTTTGATGAAATGATCTGATTCTTAAAAGAAGCTAAACTGACATTATGCTGTTTGAAAAAAAAGGCGCGCACACACACACACACACACACACACACACACACACAGTGAAATAGACTAAAGAATGAAGATTAGTGTCCAACAATTTGACAATGTTGATGTGAGAGGCAGAGCACATGCTTGGTTAAATAACGATTTGACGATGCCTTGTTTAAGGAAGAATCTTGACAACTATCTCAACTGATCTAAGACACCCCAAAAAACCTAAATCAAGGTCATATGCAATCTGAATTCCACATCTTTGGAAAATAGGTCCACTATTTCAATCACTGCCCTATCCTGCTCAGCGAAAACAGAAAATGTGTGAGTGTACAACTCCTTCAATGAATATTTCACTGTTGTTGGAAATTCCAGTTACAAACTTCTAGAACTTGTAGAGGGAATTGTGTACATAATATTTTGAGCAGGAACCCGTGACTGGAAACATGCCTTTTCCATTCTACTGTGGTTTCAATTCAGATGCTTAATTCATCCACTTCTGCTGGACGAATTGAATTAGGTGTGGTACAGTAAAATTATTAGGTAACAATTCAAAAGGAAACATAAAGAAACATCTTTTTATAACTTAAGCACATTTATTTGTATTAACACTTAAAATATTACATTCTGTACGTACAGAAGGCTGGGTTCTTTTTGTTTTGGAATAATGTAAACACATAATGTTTAAGTGTTAATACAAACAATGTGCTAAAGTGATAAATTGATGTTTCATTATGTTTCCTTTCGAATTGTTGCCTAATAATTGGGCACTTGACTGTTTTCTGGAAATTGTCTTAAATGATTGATTATGTCATTTCATGTACCTAACACATTTTCTTTCCTCTAGAATTTCACTATTCTTTTATAAAAACGGAAATAAAATCCAAATAATATGAAAGACAACATGCTCCATTCGAGTCATATGATGCCTGTGGCGTCACTAGCTAGCTCATTGCTCCTACTGCAATAATTTAAGTCACAGTGACATCTTGTTTTGGAATTAGTGTTTCGGAAAATTTGTTACAAATGGTCTGTAGTATCATACCGTACAAATACATCTATAAAAACTCCTGAAAAGTGAAGATGCGTAAACTGATGCTACACTGTATCAGCAAATTGCTACAAAGTCGACGCGCCAATTCACTAACTTAATCAAAAATGCACTGCATTTTGAAGTTAACTTTAACTTAACTCTGAGATATGCTCTCCCACTGTTACAATGAATTATTTGGTAGCTCAGTTGTTATGCGGTAGACTGTTGAATTTTATAAGATTACGTGCACAGATTGCTGGTTCGAATCTAACTGGAATCACATTTTAACTTATTTTTAAAATGAGTTGACAATCCTCTCACATGGAAACCAAATCACAATTACAAAACTTCACCACACCAATCAGAAACAGAATATTATTGTGTTTTCCTTGCTGTTTACATGCGCTTACATTTGCAATTGCTGTTCACACGTAACATTCAAAAAGATATTTTCTAGTTAATGTAACCACACACTTTTTACTTTATTAGAAACAATGTTTTTATCTGTGTACTGTCCAGCTAGGAACCTTACTGTTTGAACTTTTGCACCTTTATCATCCTGCATAAAGCTGAAATAAGACTGCTTCAGATGCTAATGTTACTTTGCACTCAAAACATCACAGCCCTTATACATTTGTGCCACCTGCATGTTGTATACGATTTATATCTCTCCGTATAACCTCATCGTCCTACACCTCATAGTACCATGGGTGTATGGTGATATCTTTACTACTAGCAATACTTTCCAAAAAAGTGAACTGCGTGTTTTCAAAGTAAATGCATTCATTCACTGTTGTCCATTTCTCAGACTATGACTAATGTGAAGCTACATATAATACATCCCACAATCGAAACACCTGCTTCAATCAGTTCTTGCTAACACTGATTTTGTACTTCATGTCAAACTTTTAAAAATACGTAACCCTTCCAGGATTCGAACCTGTGACCTCTTTGTTTACAATACGTTGCCCCACAAAACGTCTGCTAGATCTGAGTGTCTTATCGAAAGGAAACCTGTTCTTAAGTTTTACCAAGAATAGTTTTATTGTGTTGTGGGTTCCATCTCGTGACAGACAGTCGACAATCTAGATATAATATAGAAACCCATTTGCGAAAGTTCTGCAGTTCCTTAGTTTTGAGTAAATTTAATGATGTTGCAGGGAGCATGGAAAAGAATGTCAATCATTACACTTATTGCCACTCTAAATGGGTGGAGCATAATTGCATTAACTTTGGCAAGGTTTTCACTATCACTGTTCACAAAATTTCTTTCTATTGCTACTTAAAAGTAGTCATTGTGTTTTACATCACTCAATAGCCAAAGTGTTTGCAAAAGAAGTACGTAAAAACCTCGTACCTTCGGCTAGCGCTCCTATAACACACATATATCTTTGTCCTACTCCCAGTCTTTGATGTCACCAGAGCATCAGCCAATAACAGCGTGTTTTCAAAAAAAATGGTTCAAATGGCTCTGAGCACTATGCGACTTAACTTCTAAGGTCATCAGTCGCCTAGAACTTAGAACTAATTAAACCTAACTAACCTAAGGACATCACACACATCCGTGCCCGAGGCAGGATTCGAACCTGCGACCGTAGCGGTCGCGCGGTTCCAGACTGTAGCGCCTTTAACCGCTTGGCCACGTGTTTTCAAACACGTGACTAAAAATAATTAAAAATAACATATTTCATGAGACTATTGACCACAAATGCTTTTTAAATGTTTTAATCAATCAGAATAACAACAATCTGAACCATACTTTTGACACAGAAAAATAGCCTTTTGTACTGAGTCACTCCTAATTCAATTCCTCAAACTGATGTGGCTGAGTTAAAACATCCAAATTGAAAAGTCACACAACAGAAATGGTACATTTCCAGACATGGGTTCCTATTCAAAATATTATGTACTCACTCCGAACTACAAGTCTCAGAAGTTTGTAATGTGAGTTTCGAAACACACTGCACATAATCCTTAAACAGAACTTAAATTTCATATTTTTGTGGTATGCAGATTTAATCTAACGTTGTATCACAATTAAAGATATGATAGAAAGAAAAACATAATAAAAAACAACTACAGACATTTACTTATACATAACGCTATACAAAATATATAACTTTATACTAAACACAAAAGATTAATATGTTACTTGCAAAGCTATAATTAAAAACGACAAAGAACAGGTTACACGTTCACAGTGCATGAAATCAATAACAAGGTAACCCAACTTAAAAATATGACTACTGCAGATCAGTATACTCAAGCACAGCTGACTAACAAGGGAATGGTCAGACTTGTCATGTCGAAACCTGTGTTGCTTTTTTTACTACTATGAGTTAACATTGCAAGAAGTCGGTATGCAGAATTTTAGCTGCTGACATGACCTGGAAGTCTGTAAACAATTTTATGAAGTACGGCATTATTGTCGCATGGTTTCCGCGCTTATAACTGCCTCTTGCACAACCCTGACCTCTCTTGCTACGTTATACCAACGCCATCTAGGGACAAGGTGGCGTTAGCTACGCACCGCTCTCTTGCCACAACAGTGAGAGAGCTGATTCCCCCAGTGAAAGCAATCGTATGATAATTAAACATTCATTGACAAATATGGCTGATATGTTATCTACAACATTCTTTCCAAATAGCTATGAAATAGACACAAATAAATATACAGATTAGAACACGTCCAAATTTTATTTCTTTTAATTACCACAAAAATGCGAAATATTGATACTATGTTCAAAACATAGGTGTTTTGTGCACCAAGAACATACAAGCAAAGACGACATATGAGAGCCCTGCGAATCACAGACGTTGTTAGATGTCCGCAGAAAAATCTGGGCTGGTGTTAGGAATGAATCAGGCCTAGTATCAGTATATTTTGAGTAGTGCCACACACATTTAATTAAATTCTGAAACCATGGGGAGGAAAACTGATAATGTACTACTGATTGCAGCTTGAGAATATTGCCACGGTGATAGACAGGAAACTGCAGTGATCTGCGCACAATAATTTTCTCTGTTAGTTTTCTGTAAAATGCCTTCCACTGACGGAAAAATTCTCTGTCTAAAGGTTGAATTACATTCGTTGTGCTGGGTGGAATCTGAAGTATCTCTACTTCTTTGTCAGAGTGGGCTCGAAATACAGCTTTTAATGAATCAGACCTTTTATGACCTGACCACGAATCTAGAAAGAGAAGAGATTTGTTCCTGCAGAACGGAAGAAAAGCATGATGCATGAAAAGTGTATCATTTTCATTTCCCATTTTTCCAGACTTTGATGCGTTTACCACAAGATTGTTTGCGTAGAACATTGTACTTTTGACACATGGTCCAAAACATCCAGTTGGTTCTTGAAGACACACATAATTTAGGCAGCAATGAACCATCCAGACTAATTATGGGCATTATAGTGTATGAATGGGTGAGTGCAGTCGTGGACTGCGCAATCGCCTCATATGTTTTTCCCCTTTGAATGACAGTGTTCTTTTCGCACGCATTTCTTTTTGAAAACCTGACTGATCTGCATTGTACATGTACGATTCACTAAAACTAGCGATCTTATTTTTTGCATCCATAAGAAAAGCTTCTATCATTTCGATTTGTGTCACTTCATTTTCCGACCTGTTTCTCGATACAAATTTTGTTATTTTTCTTGCCACAATTTTATGTGATCTTTTGAAGCGACTAATCCAACTTTGAGAAGCTGTAAATTCTTTAGCGCCTATTGCGTTGGCAATCTCTAATGCCTAATCACACAAAACTGTATCGCTGACACTAAATGACTGTTGTCTGGCATCGGAAAATAGCTCAAAGTCGTGCATTTATCTCCGTCGCAATTTCCAGTCGACTCTTACATCATCCAGCGACTTCCTTTTTCCATCTATACAATTCACGTTCAGAACGGACAAAGCGATACTTATTTTGAACAGTACTGACACGTAGGCGTTTCTTACCACTTTCGTTCAACCAATATGTCACCGCTTCTTTGTCTGATAAGGTAATTGTAGATGCTGGTGTTACTTTCTGAGATAATTGATGATGGTACGTGACACTATCACTCTAAGAGTCTTCATGAGTGCAACTTTCGTTGGTGTCTTCGCCGTCTGTAGATTCACAGTCTGCAATATCGAGTGTTTCAGTTGTTTCTAGCCACATTTCTGCGCCATTTACATGCTCGTCTAGAAGTTTAACAACCATGTCGCACAACACGTAGTCTTCATGCGTGTTTTCTGTTGATTGCTTCATTTGGCGTTTGTGGTATATCTCCATGGCAAGCAGCAAAACATTTACAGGGTTCGCCATCACCTGTGAGGGGAGATTGAATGTTCACCGTTTAGTGGCTTGTGGAGTATAGATGAACATGTACAGAACATCTTTCACATCTCTAACCAGTTTCAGTACGGTATGTTTCGAAATACGTACCAGAAATTAAAAGGACGTGCATGCCACAGAAACGAATATTCGTTTCCCCTTTCCACCAAAACCGTGCAGCAATATTCCTCTTTAGTGAACGCCACGATAAGACGCCTCTTTAGTGAACGCCACGATAAGACGGTCACACTTCCCGACCATGCGCACAATGCTCGTGACTCGCCATTTCCAGGGGTGGCCAGCCGTCACTGCAAGCGCCAAGCAGGAAACAAAGCCATGTTCGTGATTTTTTTTTAGGTGACTTCCAGTTCATGTCAGCAGCTACAATTTTGCATATGGACCTTTTGCACAGTTAAATAACAGTGCTAAAAAAAGCAATACATGTTTCGGCATGACAAGTCTGACCATTCCCTTGTAAGGCAAGGAACACAGAGAAGAGCTTTGAAGTTTGGAAAATAAAAAAAAAAGAGGAATTTGCAAAGTTAGCTGTGAGGGTGTTGACAACAAGAATGCCTGTGAAAACTATAGTTCCAGGTTTGACTACCAGTCTTACACATCATTTTAATCTGCCAAGAAGTTTCAAAAAGTGCACACTCTGTTGGAGAGTGAACAATACATTGTGGAAATTTACTCACGTTTGTCTTTCCACATACATCATTTCATTAGGGTCTACCATTGCCTGTGTAATTAGTTGTCAAACATTCCAGTGAATTCCTGTCACTGCTATATGCAAATGCAACATACTTCCAACACTCTACACTCTATGGTTATTATAAGACATATTACATGCCTTTACCACCCTAAACCATTCTGAAACAACTGGTGTGTACTACAGAAAGTAACAATGAATAATCTGCACAATTATATGTACAGAACATGCCAATGATTATAATTAAAATTCCAGTTTCTAAATACTGTAAACAAAAGGAACGTTGTACAAAATGGCATCAAATTTGAATGAAATATTATCAAAGGGGAAAACGTAATGGAATATATATGCACGAAAATTTTCCCACTAGATGACATTGTAAGCATCTTAACGTAAGTGAATTCAATTACAAATGACAGTTTTACATAACATAAAATAATAATTCATTATATATACTGGATGTTAAGTTTTGTTTCTAAAGGTATATGCAGTCACTGTTTTGTCATTTACTGCTATACCAGTGATTTTATGCTAGGGATTGCAGTAAGAAAGTTGAAGTGTTATTCTCGTTCAGATTAAATATTATGAAACATATTTGTCTTAGTGATGGTGAAAGGAAAAGAGTTACTCATCAAATGAGAATAAATAAAAAAATCTATAGAATGGAAAAAGATGCTGATACAAGTTTTGACATTTTAAGTTCAATATTAAACATAACAAAATCAGTATGAAGGTGCAGACTCTGGGGCAGTGGAACTAAGAAGTCATAAGGGCATCTGAATAATAATAATAATACTATAATCAAACAATGGAAAATAATAATAAGAGACAGAGATTTCAATTGAAGCTATTGCAATCCATTTTTAAATGGGCTGGGAAAACACCAAGGCAATGTGTCTTCACAAAATCATGTAATGGGTGCAAAAAAGAAACAATGCCTCAATTGATGCAGCAATGATGAGAGTTGAACCCACTTTAAGTACTGGAGGGAGGTGTACAACAACAACAACAACAACAACAACAACAATGCCTCATATGCCGGTTGGAGTCCTGGCAAAGAACATACAACAGTTACACATAACAGCTGAAAAAGAGAACTAGGTCTGTTGCAAAAACAGAATAAAAACTGATCCAAAAATCCAGAAACATATTATCAATCATCACAAAGCAAAAAGTTTTTAGAGGAGAACATTATTCCGAACTGGATTTTTGAAAAATCTTTGGAACAGCCAGTGTGGAATAATGACTTCGTTTTATAAATTTGTATCAACT
Organism: Schistocerca cancellata; assembly: GCF_023864275.1. Classification (NCBI taxonomy): domain Eukaryota; kingdom Metazoa; phylum Arthropoda; class Insecta; order Orthoptera; family Acrididae; genus Schistocerca; species Schistocerca cancellata. Next base: position 193,471,499 of record NC_064634.1, read on the forward strand.
GAGGGCCCAGCAGTATCTAAGTTAATAAACAATGAGAAAAACTTTGATATCACAACCACAAGGTGTGTTCAAAAAGAAACTGAACTTTTGCTGTATCAGCTATATTGCTTATTGTACAACATTTTAAGCACTGTTCCCTTCAAAATAGTCCCCTCTAGTGGCAATACACCATTCCCTTTATTTCTTCCAGTTTTGGAACACCTCCTGGAACACATTTTGTGGGACAGCATGCAGGTTTCTCATCACATTGTCCTATATCTCCTCTATGGCTTGGAAGTGATGTCCTTTCAATGTGTTTTTCAGTTTGGGAAACAGGAAAAAGTCTACCGAGGCTAGATCTGGAGAATAAGGTGGATGGAGCACAACAAGAATGTGGTGTTTTGCTACACAGCTGCAGACAAGCAGTGATGTGTGAGCTGGTGCATTGTTATGATGCAACATCCAACTCTCATTATCCCACAATTCAGGCCTCTTCTTGCACACAGCATCCCTCATGCGCACTAGGATTCCCTGGTAGACTTTCTTGTTTACAATCTGACAATATGGCACAAATTCATGTTGGATAATGCCTTTGTAAAAAAAACAACCAACATCGCCTTGATCTTTGACCAACTTATGCATGCTTTTTTTGGATGAGGTGACCCTTCACCCGCCCGCTGCAATGACTGCCGTCGCAGCATCTTACCAGCACACTCACGTCTCATCACCTATTACGATGTTCTTAAGAAAGTTTCCATTGTCATTAACAGCGGCAAGCAGTTCCTTGCACATTTCAACACGGGTCTGTTTCTGATCTACAGTCATCAAACACGGTACACATTTTGCACTGGCACGACACATATCAAGTTTTCACTCAAAATTTGATGACATGATCCTACGCTGATGCCCACCTCCTCAACAACTTCCCTAACAGTTAAATGATGATTTCTGTGAATCACAACACAAACGCAACTCACATGGCCATCATCTGTTGATATGGAAGGATGTCCAGACTTGGAATAATCACAGACTGACATTCAGCCTTGTTGAAAATGCTTAAAGAACTCGTAGCAGTGCCGTGCTACTCATACAGTCCTCCCCATATGCTTGGCTAAAGTTTGTAGCAGAATTTCACACACACACACACACACACACACACACACACACACACACACACACACACACAGGTCTTTTACAAGAATTATCTCTGTCGAAGATGAAACCGTGACTGACCATTATGTCCTTGTTCTGAGACAACGCAGAAATTTCAGAGTCACTTCACACACACACACACACACACACACACACACACACACACAAATGCAGTAGTTTATAAGATAGAAATGAAAATTGCATAAAATCACCACAGAATGTAGGTAGGTACAAACTTGTTGACCAGGTCCTGTAATTTCTGGATGGGTTCTGGTTCACCATCTTTCCCACATGCTAAAACTTCCTTGCTGTCATAAACTCTGATTACGCGATCAGCAGTGTTCACCAGGAAACAGCTGTCGACAAAAATTAATTATATCTATGAAAAACATTTAATAAACTATACAAAAAAGCCTTCAAAATAAACAGGTGGGTAACACAGTTAGCAACAAAAACATAAGGAAAATACTTGCTACAGAGATCATGGATATGGTAAATATTGTACATATAACAAATGGTTTAAATAATCTGAGTCAAACTAATATTCCTGTACCTTACAACAATCACAAAATCAAATTATTCTGTAATTTTTTCCACACCCACCATCTCACAGGAAGCACATTAACAAATTCTATTGTTACACAAAAAAGTGTAACAGGTGCCAATAATGAAATATGGGCAACAGGTATTTACTTTCGAAGGCAACTGCAGAAGAATCAGAGTCTTATAGCTAACTTTCCTCCCAAAAACTGTTTTTCAACCTTTTCAGCAACACCTAGAAAACCTTGTTTCAGTCCCACAACAGGTATATCCTATCTTTTACCAGAGCTTGAACTACTTACCATCAGGCCAAAAGCTGAGGACCAACCAACCCACAATCCTTCCCACCCCTCCCAAAAGCAGTAATACACTGCCCATCCCCTCTATGAAATAATCCTATAGTCCATCCTTTCTCCACAACTACTCCCAACCCTTCGCTACATTGACCATACCTCTATAAAAGACTGAGGCACAAGATCTGTGTAATACACCCACACAGCACATCCCGTTCCAATCCCATCATAGGCTTACTCTATCATATCAGACACAGGGCTATCTGTGAAAGTAATCACATTATATACCAGCACAGCTGTAGCTTGTGCACAGTCTTTTATACAGGTAGAACCAAACCCAGCCCCCACCCGAAATAATGGCTAACATCAAACTGTGATCATGAGCAAAGCTGACAACCTAATGGCAGAGCACACGCCTGGACACAGTATTAACTATAACAGCTGCTCTACAATCTGTCACCTAGATCATTCCTTGCAGTACCAGCTTTTGTGTATACTGTAGACTAGAACTATCATTGCAACACATTGTTTGGTCCCACTCCTCCAGGTCTCGATATCCACTAACCAATGTCCCACACTCATCTTCACCCATGCTACACTCACAGCCCCTCCTCTCTGCAGCCTCCCTACCTCTGTTCTCTCTCTTGTTTCATGACAACTCCTGTTCATTACAGAACAACTGTAACTCGAGTTAATTATGAAAAGGGGGGGGGGGGGGTTATAATTCACTGATATAAATGGAATAGCAGATAATATTGTTTATTTCGGGTGATGAATTACCAAATTAATATAATGCTGATCAGCAAGTGAGCTGTATGGACATTTTAATGCCTAAGTACTTAAAATTTCCATAAGGGTAAATAATGGAAGTCCCTGTTTTAGTCACAAAACTGCCATCATAAAATTAGAGAGAGATGTAACCCTTGAAACAAAACTTGTTGAAAAAGAGCTGGCATTGTAAAACGTGGAAAAGAATCCCTATCCCCCCCCCCCCCCCCCCCCCCCCCACCACCCCAAATGGGCTTAACCCTAGGATGCATGGTGCCGAAAAAACACATGAATGCATATGCAGGGCCTCCAAGGCCCTGCCCTAAATTAAAATTTTCCTCTTTTCATATAATCATTCTTTGGAGTTAAATTTATTTCTGTCAAGTTTATTGTCATATTGAAAGATTCCTAAGATACAGTAACAGGATCTGGTGGGCCTGATTAACATTTTATTAATATTTTTAAAAAAACTCTAAGAGTGAATTTTTATTAGTTACATCCATTTACATACAACATATACAAATAATTTTATTAATTCACTTATAAGTTGGAGTTTACATTTTATAACATTTATTACAACCCATTTCTTCAATTAAAACATACTCATTATTCACAATATTATGTATATAGGCAATATTTTGACAAAAAGTTGTTATTCATTGTTCACATAAATTGCATTTTTCTTAGTTTCAACATGTGACAAACAAGAAGCACAAAGAACGCCACTATGTTCCTTACAAATGTTGGTTTTACACTTAATGCATGTCATAGCACTTTTACTGTGTTTATTATATGGACAATAATTGCATCTTATTCTTTTTCCTGAAACAGGTAGTTAGTTCGGCAATATGACATCTTTTTGAACACCACATCTTTGCATGGCATCAACGATTTTCTTTGGAAGATTAGGGATCTGAATACGAAGTTCCATTAGTGGCCTTACCATTTTCTCTGCTAAATCTCTTAGGAACAAACGCCTTTTATCACTTCTTCCGCTATGGTATGTCAGATGTTGGGCGGAAAATAAAATTTCACTGTTCATTGCTGCGACGTCCATCATATTCATCCATATGCCAATGGCCATCTTCTTGTTTGTCTCTTGCAAGTGTAATAACGAATTTTCTGGTCCATTTGATCTACTCCACCCTTCGTATAATTATAGAACTTTATTATATCTGGTTTTTTTTTTTGCATGAGTTTCTTCAATGTTTCTGTCGTGATGCATTGTGCTAATGAGAACTACAGAATTTTTCTTTTGGGGAACATAACTCACCATTGTAATGTCACATCTAAATGCAAACAAAGAGGAATGAAACACTCTTGAGGCAGATGGTTTCATCTCATTAGGAATTTCTGGTTTATTTTGTTTGATTGTTCCCAGCACTGTAATTTGCTTCTGAAGCATCTCTTCTGCCAGCTGCACACTAGTAAAGAAGTTGTCAACAGTAATGTTTTTTGATGATCCTACAATGCTTTTAGCAAGATCTTCCACCACATTCAATCCAAGATCTTTCTGAGTAGGTTCATGGGGCTTCCTTCCCGTGTAAACAATTCCGTCTAGAGCATATTCAGATGTAGCATCACACAACCAAAATATTTTTATGCCATACTTGGCTGGTTTAGAGGGTGAGGGTGAAGCTGCATCTTCCACAGAATGGGACTATCTGTTCATCAACTGTGAGCGAATCATTGGGAATCATTCTATTTCTACACTTGTCAAGAAATAGTTCCCATACATAGCGAAAAGCTGCAAGTTTGTCATCTTCAGATCGAGCTTCATGTGTACGCCTGTTATCAAATCTAATCATTCTCCTTATATCCTCGAATCTATTTACTCACTCACATGGTGGCCTTATACGTAGGATTTGCCTTTTCATCCAAGAATAATTCTCTAATAGGGACATCCCAACTCTTCTCAACACCAGAAAGCAGTAAAAGACCATGAAAACCCTCCACTTCAGCAAGCGAAACGTTTTTCCACGTTTTACCACGTAATGCAGTCACTCTTCTGCCTTCAACATTTGTACATTTGATGATTTCCTCTAGTATTTCCTTGGAGATGAAATAGTCCCAGGCATCCTTAGGTTTACATGTTTTCAAACCACGGGCTGGACTAGGTGACTTCTTTTTGATATTATGGGCAGGCATACGAAAAGTTGCAGGAGGATCTAATTTCCAAATCGTTCCCTTCCGACTAATGTATGTGTGGTCTTCCATACCTTTTTGTCATGGTTCTTCATTTTCAGACTGATGAAGTAATATTATCGGAAGGACTGTCATCTGCCTCAATATTCACATCTGCAGGTTCATTGGCTGATTCTTCACTACTTGCACCTACAGAAATATTTCCTTCCTTGCAAGAATCATCTTCTTCAAACCACTGAGCCACAACACTTTCAAAATTAGCTGCAGTTGCACGTACTGACTCTCTTGCTTTGCGTGTCGAAGCCATAGCAAAAGGCGTGTCTCTCGAACAGCAGCTTGTGCAGCACTAAACGACTCATACTTGTAACAATATGGGCCTTGCAGCAATAAACAAACTACAGTAACAATGAGGCTGAAAAGAGCAGTGCAGGATAACAATACTATGCAATAATAAAACATTTGATAGCAAAAAGATCAATAATACACCAACATCGCCAATATGTGAAAGTAGTGTGTACTATTTTTTAGTTATACTATTACTACTACAGCTACTGCTGCTGTTGGCACTCCTGTTGCTGGAAATACCACTACAGTTATTGTTGAATTAATAACTGCTCCCAAACAAATGTTGAAGACAATATAGGCTAAAGAACATTTATAAATGTGTGTGGGCTTCTGAAGCCCTACTTATGCATTCACGGTGTATGGGTAAACGTATTGAATTATACAAAAAATTTAAAAAGGTATCTCGTTCAGACTTGATGGGAGGAATATCACAGTGTTAGTGAAAGAGTACTGGAAAGCAAATTTGAAATCAAACAAAAAATTATAGAATTTTTTTAGAAATGAAGACATACAAGGGCCTCGGGGGCCCTGTATATGCATCCTAGGGTTAATGGCCATATGTGATATTTCTTCTCAGGAACAGCGACAAACACCACTAGTACAACACAGACTTAATAAGTAGGTCCTTATTACGAAGAACAAACAGCACTACATGTACAGAACCAGACAGAACCAGGGAAACCAACATAGCAGACAAGAGGACAAACAAACGCACAATGCAATGGCAATGCACACTAAAACAATGTGTAAATGCCAGAAAGCAATGTAAGACAGAGGAACCTCTTTATACAACAAACAATTGGGATAGCATGCGTTATCAGCATTACAATCAAAAAGATGATATTACAGTAACATAACACAGTATCACAATAACATGCAAAATGTTAATCCACAGAAGAAGGGTGGAAACAATGCCACAAAAAACATAAGAAGAGGGTAACTTACTTACTTACTTATTTATTTATTTATTATGTGTCACACTCCCCTCCTCCTTTTTCACTAACACTCGTGTGTTTGTGGAGCCAATGATAAGTTTCCAAAAGGGAAAGGTAACGTAATTCTACCTGTCTGTTAAAAGTAAACTCAAGAATAATAATAATAATAATAATAATAATAATAATAATTATTATTATTATTATTATTATTATTATTGTTATTATTATTATTACTAACTCTATTTAATTTGTGCATTCTTGAACCTCTGTTAATTATCTACAGTATCCAAACTCCAGAATGAGATTTTCACTCTGCAGCGGAGTGTGCGCTGATATGAAACTTCCTGGCAGATTAAAACTGTGTGCCCGACCAAGACTCGAACTCGGGACCTTTGCCTTTCGCGGGCAAGCGCTCTACCATCTGAGCTACCGAAGCACGACTCACGCCCGGTACTCACAGCTTTACTTCTGCCAGTATCTCGTCTCCTACCTTCCAAACTTAACAGAAGCTCTCCTGCGAGTCTCGGTCGGGCACACAGTTTTAATCTGCCAGGAAGTTTCAGTATCCAAACTTTCTGCACATCTAGGGACAGAGAATCTGCCTATTAGCCTGTATACATGATTCACCAGATAGTATGTGTGAAAAGGAGAAGCTTTTTCTCAAATGAATCATGCTTCCTACATCCAAGAACTTCTTACTAGAAGCTTTTCTCTCTCAAGGAAACTCACTGTATTTGAGTGCAAAACATGAAAAGGTATCTTGCATCAAGCAGACATTAAAGTGCGGCAGTGAAACGGATGATTTGGGAACCCTGTGAATATAATGCTACATTAGGAATTGAATATAGAAGTGGTGCTGTCTGAACAATAAGCACTTTCCATTGACTGCTGAAATTTATTCCTGAAATTCAACTTAAATATAACTGGTATAGTTGTTCCACCCAAAGTGACATTTGAAACTTTGTGCCATACCAGGACTTGAACCCAGATTTCCTGCTCATCTTGAGCAGTCGCCTTACAACTTAGGCTATCCAAAACATTCCCCAGACCGACCAAAACTTCCATATGTCACACACCTATCTATTTATTCTCACAGATTTGCCACTGACCCTGATACCGATATCCCGTCAAAAATGGCACTATGGACCAGTAAAAAACATGCTACTGCTTAAAGGCGTATTACAAAAATGATAGCCCCATATCACTAATGTCACCAAGCTTCAGTAGGATACTGGAACACATATTCAACATTATGAATTACCTCAAAAACAATAAACAGGGTGTCTACGTGGACAAGAAAAAAAAAAAAATCCCGGATTTCCCGGTTAAAAACACAATTTCTCCCGGATGAAATTACGTATAAAGCGGGTGAACATACATCCGTGTTAAGTAACAGTATACTTTCCCTCGGAGCTGTAAAACCTATCAGTCCTTTGAATCTTAAAGGTCTTATACCGGCGGAGGACGTCCAAGCACTTTAGGAAACGAAATCCAGGAAAACAATGTGTTTGGAAAGTTGTTTGATGCGAGACAATATGCACAGAGTTTATTTTCGTATTGCTAAAGTATATACACAAATTCCACAAATTACAGCACGGTAGCTTCCGAAACTCTAAAATAGAGATTGCGTTGAGCGATGCACTTTTGTCAGCCAGTCATAGCTCATGTCACGTGACCTCGCTAGCGAATGACGGCAGTTATTCAGAGCACGAGGCCTACGAGAAAGACAGGCCGCGGCGCGTACGTTACGAAGGTAGGCCGAGCTCGCTCAATTCAGCAAAGTGCGTTTCTACACCGGTTAACTCGTAAGCAGATGTGTATGTACGAACGAGAATTGCATCCTCTATTGGCATCCACTGTTATTAGTCCTACAATGATAGGAAGTCCGTAGGCCTACTAACAGGCTCTAATTTTGCAATTAAAATCGTGTCAAAATGATTATCAGTTGCTTAGAAAAGTCGAAGTGTTCTGGCATGAAGGGACTTGTGACATTGCTCAGTAACACATTATGCACATTTTTTTGAAGGTCAATGGAACTTTTTGCCATCGATTGCATAATTTTTTATCTATGAAAGTACAACATTAAATATGAAAACTAACTTGAAGCACGGTCTTTTTTTAGCGTGTGTTACACGTTAAGTCATATCAAAAACAAATGTGCCGGTAAAATTTTAAATAGTGGCATAAATGACTTATCTTCTGGGCCCGACATTTTTCAAATGGCTGATCCTCAAAGTGTTACATTTTGAATGAGAGTTATAACGTCCTGTGATTTAAGAAATGCACTGCACATTCTCACACGTAACATAAATCATCTTGCGTGGAAATTTACTTCGAAAGTAACGCATCTCAAGCCACTATTCGTAATATTTTCTGGTGATCTGTTAGAAATGTAAACAATTGTGACGTCACACACATCGAATGCATATTAGTTGTTACGGACGTACTGCATAATCTTCGACCTAAATCCTTTGACACTATTTACCCATTTTCTACGCAACTAAACTTTTATTTTGGTGTTATTCTCTGATTTGTGTTTCATTGCTGCAATATTATTTAGCAGTAGTGGACTAAAGTTCTTTGTCAGCGTATCAGATCTTACACGTCACACCTACAAAACTAACTGCAATCTAAAACAACGAAAAATCCCGGAATTCTAAAAAATTCCCGGGTTTTTCCCAGATTTGTCCCGGATGAAAAAATTCCCGGGTTTTTCCCGGAATTCCCGGATGTCCCGGGCCGTATACACCCTGAATAAAACAATTTATTGACAAATAGTCAGTACGGAGTCAGAAAAAATCATTATTGTCAAACACAACTGGCACTTTATTCTCATGAAGAAATGAGTGCTATTGACAGATGTCAAACTGATTCCATAGTTTTAGAGTGCCAGAAGGCTTCCGAAACCATTCCTCACAAGTGTCTTCTAATCAAACTGTGTGCCTATGGAGTATCACCTCAGTTGTGTGTGGATTCATGATTTCCAGTCAGAAAGGTCACAGTTCATAGTAACAGATGGAAAGTCACTGAGTAGAACAGAAGTAATATCTGGCATTCTTCAAGGAAGTGTTCTAGATCCTCTGCTGTCCCTGCTCTACATAAACGACATAGAAGTCGATCTGAGCAGCCCTTTCCGATTGTTTACAGATGATGCAGTTGTTTGCCATCTTCTAAAGCCATCAGATGATCAAAACCAATTGGAAAATGATTTAGACAAGATATCTACATGGTGTGAAAAGTGGCAGTTAACTCTAAATAATGAAAAGTGTGAAGTCATCCACGTGATTACTAAAAGAAATCCACTAAATTTCAGTTACACAATAAATCCCACAAATCTATTGGCTGTAAATTCAACTAAATACTTAGGGATTACAACCATGAATAACTTAAATTGGAATTACCACATACATAATACGGGTAAAGCGAAACAAAGACTGTGATTTATTGGCAAAACACTTAGAAAGTGAAGCAGGTCTATTAAAGAGACTGCTTACACCACACTTGTCTGACCTCTTCTGGCGTATTGCAGTGCGGTGTGGGATCCAAATCAGATGGGACTGATGGAGGACACTGAAAAACTTCGAAGAATGGCAGCTCATTACGTATTATCACGAAATATGCCATGGACACAACACACAAGTGATGTGGCAATCATCAAAACAAAGGCTTTTTTGTTGTAGCAAGATCTTCTTGTGAAATTTCAATAATCAAGTTTCTCCTTTGAGTGGGAAAATATTATGTTGGCACCTACCTACATATGGAGAAATGATCATCATGACAAAATAAATCAGAGTATGGTATTTACTCGAATCTAAGCCGCTGTCGAATCTAAGCCGCACTCGAATCTAAGCCGCACCTGAAAAATGAGACTCGAAATCAAGGGAAAAAAAATTACCCGAATCTAAGCCGCACCTGAAATTTGAGACTCGAAATTCAAGGGGAGATAAAAGTTTTAGGCCGCATCTCCAAATCGAAACAAAGTTGGCCCATTGTAATATGAGAACCAATTTAGGTCGAATGAACGACGATGCAGCTACAGTAGTTTGGTTAGAGTTGTAAGCTTAGCAGTTAAGCTTTACAGGTAGCCATTGCTATGCGTCAGGCGCTCCGTCCGTATTTATACGGGTACCCTTCCTTTTTCACGTGCTTCGTCTGGTTTGAATTGATTGCTTATTTTTCTTTGATCTGATAAGCGCCGTTTTCTTTGTTATAGGTGTTTACGTCACTCTAAGCTGAAAATGCATTATTGTACTGTGTCGCATTGTTTGTCGCATTCTGATAGTGCGTGTTTACAGCCTGTCGCCGCTCGCAGCATGGCTTGCTTTCGTGCGCGCTACCGCCGCTTACAATTAAAAAAAAAAAGAGAGAGTAATCGTCTCATTAGCGAAACAATGGCAAGAGACTGCTATTTGTTGTTACTTACACTGCTGCTTTCTTTGATAATGATCAACAAGAACCAAATAATAGACTGCGTATGATAGAACATGTTCTGAACGAGAGTTAGGCGAAAATGTTTCTCCGTTTGAAAATGTTTGCGGCCGCTTCTTTAGTACATCAAATTCTGCACAGAAATTAGAGTAATATTAGAATTAAAAATCTAGTCAGTTGCCGTGCTTCATTTCTGACTGTATCACTATTAGGCATAAGAATAATACGAATATAAACATGACATGAGACGTATATTCTTCCGCGTTTGCTGTTGTCTCACTCTAGTTTCGTAGTTTATTAGGCAGGCAGGATTTAAATGAGATAGCACCAAACACGTAAGAATACATGACAAATGTTGATATTCGTATTATTCTTATGGTGAAGAGAATACTGCATGATTCACATTTCATCAGGTTCCTATTAGCAACCATCTCTTCTCACAGGTAGGAAAAAATTCAGAAAGTAGAGTTGCCCATATTGACAAACATCCCAAACAGTCTTGCATGTTGGATTTTCGTAGTACATTGAAATTCTGCTACATTCGAAGATGAACAATAGGGAATTTGTATTTACTTCGTCGGATAATGTATGAAAATGCAGTGGTCGAAACTCGGGGCGGAGAAAAAAAGCTTGTCTTCCACCTTTTTTTGAAAATTTATTTACTGACGCGGAGGTTTTGGCGCCAGTATTTATCTTTGTGCCTACAAAGCATGGCTGTGTAACGCTACATATATTCGACGGCAGAAGTTAGTTGTGGCGGCACCTACCAACATTTTTCAGAACTTACACTTGCTTTGCACTCGATTCTAAGCCGCAGGCGGCTTTTTGGGTTACAAAAACTGGAAAAAAAGTGCGGCTTAGATTCGAGTACATACGGTACGCACAAAAAGATATAAGGACACACTTTCCCAAGCTCCGTTTGAGAGAGAAACAGTAGAGAAATAGTTTGAAGGTGGTTTGATGAACCCATTGCTAGGTATTTAATTGTGAATTGCAGAGTAATTATGTAGACATAAATGGCTGTGCAGCACGCATTTCGGGCTCATTACAATATTGCTAGTCAAGCCAAAGTCCTGCCAGCACATGGTATCAAAGTGTGGGTACAGAACTATCAGGAAATGGGTGATACAGAGTGGCAGATGGGTGGAAGTGCAAAACACTTGTGCACATCAGAGGATGTTGCAAGAGTGGAAGAAACCCTCAGCTGAAGTCCAAGTGGTTCTGCACACAAGCATGTGCTGCAGCTTGATATATCAGATCACAGTGTAAGGCTAACACTGCACAAGAAACTGCAACACCAACCAAACAAAATTCAGCCGAACCTATGTGACAATCTGATCATGAATGATGAGGTCCATTTTTGTGTGTCATGCTTTGTTAATAAGCGAAACTTTAGATGCTGGTCACATGAAAACCTTGAAATGCTTCATGAAACACAGCTTCCCAGTCAGAAAATGGTAGTGTGGTGCAACATAATTTTTTATACTCATACAGCCTTACTTTTTGAAGACTATTACAGAAATGCTGTTACTGTATACACATATGATATGTTCACATGTTGAACCATTTCCTCATGTGATAGCTGTCTGACCTTCTTGCAACTGCTAACACATTCTTCCAACAAGACGGAGCCTCATGCCATAGCTTGTGGCATTCAATTAATGCACTACAGAACATCTTTCCTGGTCATCTTGTCTTCAAGAACTGGGACAATTTCATGGCCTCCAAGATCCCCTGACCTTTCAGTGCATGATTTATTCCTCTGGAGTCATTTGAAATATCAGATCATCTGGTGTGACCCTCTATACACTATGTAGGAAATGAAAACTCAAATTCAGTAAGAAGTTAATTGAATTCCAGTGCCAACCCTGCAAGATGTGATGTCTAAAGACTTGAAATGTGTGTGAAGGGAAAAGGCAGACACCTATGTGATGTCATTTTCAAGTGACAAGTATTTTAAATTGCAAGCATCTGTTGTATTATTCTTCCCCTTTATCTCTGCCTCCAAAATGAGTAACACTGAACTTTAAAACAAGCAGTTCCTTAACCTCTATTAATTTCCACAAACAAAACCAGTTCTGCCATATTCCTCCGCACAATTAAGAAATCTGGACATTTTATTTCAATCAAGACTCAAACACTCAATGTTAATGCAGAGGCAACAGTCCTCCACAAATGCCAAGCAATAACTCACACAATAACTATAAAAACAAATATGTCAAGCTTTATGAAAACAAGATGAAAAAGGATGCAATATTGGGGGGTTGGAGAGGAGATGGAAAGGGGGGGGGAGGAAGGAAGGAGGGGGGAGGGGGAGGGGGGGAAAGGTGAGGGGGGGGGGAAAGGGTGAGGGGGGAGAGGGAGAGAGAGGGGGGAGGGAGAGAGAGGGGGGGGAGGGAGAGAGGGAGAGGGAGAGGGAGAGAGAGAGAGAGAGAGGGAGGGAGAGAGAGAGAGAGAGAGGAAAAATTGTTACTTACTCTCCACGTCGAGCAAATTCAATACTTTTAACAGCAGTTGCACTGGTCGTACCCTGAGTGACTTTGAATGAAGCTTTGAGTTCCAGTCCTGGTGTTGAAAGAACCAGGACCTTTCCACGTGCGTTGCCGGTATACACATGTTGACCACGACGATCAAAAGATGCCACTATATTTAAATCAGACTGTAATAAAAACAAAATAACTATATTTTTAAAATCTGTATGTATTAGGAGTTTTCTAGAGACTTAGATATTGTACTACTGCAAATCTTGACACGTTAAAACCACATAAATTGTAGGATCCACAATCTTCATCACATTCAGCTTTACACCAATCAACAGATCTTGTAAGGCAGCAAAACAGACAATGCTTAGTTATTAAAGGTTGTGTGTTCAAATAAAATAAAATAAAATATGAGAAAGAGTGTGAATTCCACTTTTTATTTATATGCCAAGCTCACTGGTTTCCTCCACAGGTCAAAAAAACTTCATTTCATGTTAAAACTACAAGTACAAAACTGGAGGGGGATATTACATTATTTTTAAAAACGATCCCTCACTCACAGTAGGATAACAACTTCAAACACATTTACCAAAATTCTGTAAAGAAATTGTCTTGAAACCGTCTTGAGACACAAACTACAGTTCCAATGTACAATATAAATTTGACTTAACACATGCAACCAATAGAACACAAATTGTAACAGAAGTAAAATAGTTCCGTGTCAACTACACAGTAACTATTTTACAGAACATGAAATGTAAGAATATCACTTGTAACCTAGCTGTGCATTTATTTGTCAATTCTTATTATTTTTTTATTTATTATATTCTGGTACAGTATATCCAGCTCCATTGTGAAGTCAACTGAGTGTTGGCTACCATGATGAACGAATGCCAATGTGAGCAATCTCAAACGTAAGTTTAATATTGTGGTCAAAATGGAATATTGTGCAAAGACAAAATAATCATAAATAAAAACTATGATAACCGTACTAGGAAAGTTGACTTTGTAATAATTAACAATTGCTGTTTAATAAGGATTTGTGTTGGTAGGTGAAGGCCAATGTAAAACTCGATTTAATGTCAGTTCCTTGCAACAACCTATCATGTAATGACAGGAAGCTGAAGAAAGTGTTCTGCCAGCATCAGACACCTGTCACAAGCAAAATACACTCCTGGAAATGGAAAAAAGAACACATTGACACCGGTGTGTCAGACCCACCATACTTGCTCCGGACACTGCGAGAGGGCTGTACAAGCAATGATCACACGCACGGCACAGCGGACACACCAGGAACCGCGGTGTTGGCCGTCGAATGGCGCTAGCTGCGCAGCATTTGTGCACCGCCGCCGTCAGTGTCAGCCAGTTTGCCGTGGCATACGGAGCTCCATCGCAGTCTTTAACACTGGTAGCATGCCGCGACAGCATGGACGTGAACCGTATGTGCAGTTGACGGACTTTGAGCGAGGGCGTATAGTGGGCATGCGGGAGGCCGGGTGGACGTACCGCCGAATTGCTCAACACGTGGGGCGTGAGGTCTCCACAGTACATTGATGTTGTCGCCAGTGGTCGGCGGAAGGTGCACGTGCCCGTCGACCTGGGACCGGACCGTAGCGACGCACGGATGCACGCCAAGACCGTAGGATCCTACGCAGTGCCGTAGGGGACCGCACCGCCACTTCCCAGCAAATTAGGGACACTGTTGCTCCTGGGGTATCGGCGAGGACCATTCGCAACCGTCTCCATGAAGCTGGGCTACGGTCCCGCACACCGTTAGGCCGTCTTCCGCTCACGCCCCAACATTGTGCAGCCCGCCTCCAGTGGTGTCGCGACAGGCGTGAATGGAGGGACGAATGGAGACGTGTCGTCTTCAGCAATGAGAGTCGCTTCTGCCTTGGTGCCAATGATGTTCGTATGCGTGTTTGGCGCCGTGCAGGTGAGCGCCACAATCAGGACTGCATACGACCGAGGCACACAGGGCCAACACCCGGCATCATGGTGTGGGGAGCGATCTCCTACACTGGCCGTACACCACTGGTGATCGTCGAGGGGACACTGAATAGTGCACGGTACATCCAAACCGTCATCGAACCCATCGTTCTACCATTCCTAGACCGGCAAGGGAACTTGCTGTTCCAACAGGACAATGCACGTCCGCATGTATCCCGTGCCACCCAACGTGCTCTAGAAGGTGTAAGTCAACTACCCTGGCCAGCAAGATCTCCGGATCTGTCCCCCATTGAGCATGTTTGGGACTGGATGAAGCGTCGTCTCACGCGGTCTGCACGAACGCTGGTCCAACTGAGGCGCCAGGTGGAAATGGCATGGCAAGCCGTTCCACAGGACTACATCCAGCATCTCTACGATCGTCTCCATGGGAGAATAGCAGCCTGCATTGCTGCGAAAGGTGGATATACACTGTACTAGTGCCGACATTGTGCATGCTCTGTTGCCTGTGTCTATGTGCCTGTGGTTCTGTCAGTGTGATCATGTGGTGTATCTGACCCCAGGAATGTGTCAATAAAGTTTCCCCTTCCTGGGACAATGAATTCACGGTGTTCTTATTTCAATTTCCAGGAGTGTATTATATGACTGCAAAATTGTGAAACATCCAACTTACTATTCAAATTTGGCCTTGAGCAGTTATAACAAATTCATATACTAAAATGCAGGACAAGCACATACAAACAGAGAACAAAAGAAAGAATGATTACTGTGATAATGATTTAAAGGAACTATTTTCTGATAGACCAGGATAAGTCTGTGTGTGAGAATGACCAGTGTTGGTCAGGGCATTTCTCACTTCCTGATACAAAAGAGCTGCAATTATCACCTATTAAATTACTTAAAAAATTATTCTGATTGCTTTAAATTAAAATATGCCGGAACATCATTGCCATCAGTCCTGAAAGTTTTGAGACTGGATTAATAAAATATAGAGCAAAGTTAAGAGGTTGACTTTAATGCTTCAGGTGTCCTACATATAGTCTCCCCCATTTGAGTACAACATACAGAACATTCATACAGCCTTGTGAAACTGTCAGAAAGTCCTTCTTTGGGATGCTGTTCAATACACTTAATCACATTCACACCACCTTCAATCCAGATAAATCATCAGAGACCAATTCTGCACTTTGTGAATTTGTGTTAACTTTATACTGATAACACCAACTCACATCACCCGTGATGATTTTTTATTGAAAAGAATTTGCAGTTAGTCAAGTGGTGGCAGGTGTTCACACATTACTGTTTCTTTTCACGAGTCAAGACGTATGGGACAAACTTTGCACACATTTTCTCTACTTCAAAACATTCTAGAGAATGTCTGTTGTTTACAACTGACAATATTATGAAACGAATGGATTGCTACTAACCAAATAGGGGAGATGATGAGCTGCTAACAGGCACAATGAAAAGACTGCTAAACAAGTAAGCTTTTGGCCAAAAGACCTCCTTCTGAATTACACAACATGCACAGACACATTCACTCAAATGCAACTCTCTCTCTCTCTCTCTCTCTCTCTCACACACACACACACACACACACAGACACACACACACACACACACACACACACACACACACACACACACACACACACAACCACTGTCTCTGGCTGCTGAGGCTATATGGGGAGTAGTAATCTATTCTTTTCATAATACTGCCATTATTCCATCCCAAATTTTCCAATATTTGTTGTTCACAATTGTTAGTTCAAGCTGCTACAATAGTGTGAATAAAATAAGTCTCGGTATCTTTTGAGCGGACAGCATAGTGTAAAAGTCTGATGTTTCAGCCATTTTGCAGGTTACCTTAGTCAGAATTAGGGTTATAAATTTATGTCACGGCACAGTAATAAGCTCAACAGAATTACTGAAACTGATAATGGCCATGGAAGCCAATGGTCATGTGTTTTTGAGTGCAGGATATTTTAACTTACATCTTCATCTAAAGGCACTATCTGATGTGAGCCATCTGTAGTAACAAGCACTGCTGCATGTCTCATGGGGCACACAAGGAACATTTTGTCATTACGTGGGTTGAACTGCACCTGAAAAACAAAAAAGATAATTACATTGTTTTAAATAGAGGGTTTGCTAAAATGACTGCAACAAGTTCCCTGAAATACACAGTTATATAACACAAGGAATGTGCTAATCATATGGCAATGTCTTATGCCTGAGGCATTAGGCATAAAAGACATGGTTACACATTACCGGTTAAAAGCTGCTTTGCCCCCTAACAAAGTGTGAGATCTGAAGTTTGCTGGACTGAAAACATACAACGTAAGAGGTCCCTTGATTTGTGACTACTCTCATCACCTTTCAACAGAAAACCACAGTTGTACTCAGCAAGTGTGTAAGTTGCAGTTGATTTGCACCTCTATTGTTTTACACCTTTTTGTATGCTGAATATGAGTTCTCTACAAGTTTTCAGCACTACAAAAAAATTTTATAGAGTTAGATTTTTATGAGTGAACAAGGTTGTAATTTGTTGCCAAGGTTGTTCCTAGTTAAAAAAAAAAAAGTGGCCAGTGACTAAAATAGTATTTTGTCACAAGTGTGTATCACATGGATGTATGCAATATTGTGAAATATTTATTGACATTTATTTAATATATTCCACATGCGCAATGACTGAATACTGCACATTAATAAGACAAAGAGAAGAAAAGCCTCACTATGGAGCTTACATCTCAGTCAGACAAAGAATATACACTGCAGCAGAGAAACATGTGGAACGGACGAGCATGCCAGAAGCAGAACTTCAAATAAGACATTATTTTTACATTGCAAATGTTTCTCACTGATCTTAAAATCGTACATCTTTGTGTGTATGGGTGTTGATCAGTAGGGGAAAGGTCAGTTATGATGGTTTCTCCAACAATGAACACATCGCATCGAGAGAATTTTTAATATTACTGTGAGTACATTATGAAATGAAAGTCCATCAGAACAATGATAAACATGTTGTGATTGCTCTGTGAATTTTAAGTTGATGCCTACTGAAACTGAAATTACAAATTTTGCAAAATTGCAATCAAGAGAATCTACAAAAGCACAAATTGCCATGATCAATTACAGTGTTTCAGTGTAGTATAGACAAGGGTATACTGGAGTCTTTCACAAACAAATTTCTTTCTCCATAGTGACTGCTATCTTAGTCACCAGGTACAGTCTGAACAATGTCTGATTTTTGAAGTTGTCTGTGGTGACATCAAGCTGGAGATATCCAGCCTTGGCTCTGTTTGGAGATTTCATGTGCAACTCAAACCCGAGGTCCTCCAGCTCTTCTTTAAAGTGATCAGGTTGCATCACGGGGGCGCAGAAAGCTATGCGCAGAAAGCAACGTGTTTTCTCAGTTGTGCGCATGACGTCACTGTGGAAGCAGCTGTGCCAAACAGTACACAGTTCGAATTGTGATTGTTTTTCTTGTGTTGTTTTGTTTTTGAAGGAGTATTTTGATTGAGTTCTTTCTTTTGAGGTACTCAGTCAACAGCGGAAACATTCGGAATTCGGGAGTATTAACGGTTTTTGCTGTAATTGATATTTGATTCGGAACTGAAATAGTTAGCGATAGTGGACAGCGGAATCAACATTCTGTTCGCCAGCTCTATAGTTTATGGTTCGTCCTGTGAAATTATTATTGGAGAATCTACAAGTGAGTGAGAAAATTGATTTTTACAATGCCAGGCTGTGCTGTAACGGGCTGTTTTTCCTACAACTGGAGCACAAAGGGAACTGACGTAATGTATCACAGTTTCCCGCGTAATGAAACATTACAAAAACTATGGTTGTCGAAATGTTGTAGGAAAGACAGTGTAAATGTTGTGCATGCAAGAATATGTTCTCGCCATTTCGCAGAAACAGATTACTTAAGGGATTTACAGTCTTAATTGCTTAATTTGTCCCGAAAAAGAATGCTCAAGCCAGATGCAGTTCCTTCGCGCAATTCGCCGTGCAGTAGTGCGACTGTCAATGTGTCACCCGCAACAGAAGTCACAACCAAACGGTATAAGAAACGATAACTACATAAGAAATCTCAGGAAACTCTGTCACCAAATAAGAAACATCATAATAAGAGCACATGCACAGATGACAGTTTTTTTTTCAGACACAAAGTTACTTTGATGAATACTATAGCGGCTTTAGAAAGAAGGAATGCTGTTCTTACAAACAAGTGTGTACAACTTCGAGCTCTTAAGTAAATTCATTTCAATGCGATTAAATGAATAGTTTCTGATTTATTTGAGCCGAGGTTTCGAATTTCAAGTGTGTGTCAGTGTGGTTGTGATCTGACATTTTACCGATGTGTGAGGCATAAGCTGCGAAAGAATATAACTCATCAGTTTTAACTGTAATATTTTAGCAGCAGAAAAGCAGTTTAGACATCTCATTTCTGGTATAAACAAAATCTTCCGCCAAAAACGACGTAAACGCGCATGCCGTGTCGTCTGCTTGTGAGCGCTTGCTTCCACGCTGACGTCACTAGGCCAGCCAATGGCAGAGAAGAGCGCTTACTGCCCAACCTTATTATTTAGTAACCTTGGGTTGCATTGTCAGTGTCAGGTTGCAAAGTACAGCCTTGATTACCATTCTATGTGCATGCCATAATCATAAAATGGCCACTGGTTGCAACCGCTTCACCTGTCATGTGGCTTTAGTCATCGTCATCACAGTTATGGATGTTGATCCACCCAGTCTTTCCCAGCAGATTTCACAGGAAAGGCTTCCTTGACCTATTGTGAGACCGTCTCCAGAAATCTTTGGTACTTGTCTACCTGAATACCTGTGGTGGACTCTGCTCCTTCCGCATGGCAGGTTGTTGGCTGTGCGAATTACATCACCTGCAGTAACTAATGCATCGTCTTTGTCAAGGACTGCAAAAGCATCACCTGGGCCATAGCGTTGCGACTCAACACTACTCTCCGTCCTCGATGTGCAGTCAATTTTTGCATGCTTGGCCACTAAAGCTGACTAGCCTCTCTGGTCCATAACTTTCAATTTGTGTCCCCTGCTGGTGTGTGGAATGCTTGTGGCAGATTTCTTCCTCCTGTCACCATCTGCATTCACCTGGCATTTGCAATGTTTTTGATGTTCCTTGCCGAAGAGAAACTCTTCAGTCTGCTTCATCCTGCCCTCCTGTAGCCTCACCTTCTGGTGGCTCTGTGTGCTCCAGATGTTTGTGGCATTTCTTCCCACATTGCTTGCTATCAAAAAACTGCTCAGTCCACCATTCTCTGACAGTTTCTATCATTGGCAAGCATCCTCCAACTCCACCATGATGGCAGCAGTTGTCGCTTGAATAAGCTGGAGCTTTTTAGTGCCCTCTGGTGTGCTAGAGTTGAATGGATCTGTCACCTCCATCTCTTCTTGTTTAGCCAAAATCTTCTCCTCTGCTGTTATCATCATAGTTGGAGGATTGGATGGGCTGTCGATGGAGTCAGCTCTAACAGATTGCAATCCACTATGGTCACTGCTCTGTTAAGAGCATCGCTAAACTCAGGCTGGGCCCATAATATCTTGGGCCTGAGGCTAAGGGATGACTGAGCCATGGGCGACTTGTTCTGTTATTTTACTCTGGGACTCTACACTATGTGTATGTATTTCTAAGTGGATAAGAGTACTGAGTTTGGTTTCTCTTCTGCTCTCATATTATTTTTCAAAATGTTATCTGTTTCACTCTTCTGCCTGCCTCCTCCCCCCTTACAATATATTCAACTATTAAAAATTTGATTTTTTCCAATTTCTAATTTACAAATTCCAATTTGTGATATATGAATGACAAGCCATTCTATCCATTTCTACAAACCATGAAACAAAAAAATTTTACTGCAGCAGCAATACAAATGAAAAATATAGCACCGTTCTCTTAGATGGAACGTAAGCCATGACAAAGAGGTCAGAAACCATATATGTTAAAGATGAAATGGTGAGTGGTCAATACATGTATAAAAAGCAGACTCTACAATGCAACAATAGATTGTTTATATAAACAGACTTCCTGCACTGAAAAATAATAGGAAGTTGAAAGCCTTGAAGTCTTCTCAACTTTTAATGTGCCACATCACTCAATAAGTTTGTTTTAAAGGTGTGTAATACTCTGTCCTCTCAATCGCACTTTAGAAACCAAGCTAAGATGCATATCTGCTCCATTTTTTGCATCAGATACATCTTTTGCAACTCGCTATTGAACAAGGCCATTCCTAGAAACAGGAGTGTCATGCAGAAGTTTATTAAGTCAGTGTGTAGACAGGTGAGCAATCATGTGGAATGCGATATGCCCATGAAGAATTATAATTTTGTTTGGTTAGATATTCTCCAACTTCTGCACAGAGTTCAGAAGTAGAGCAAATCATAAATGACCACAGAACCACACTAATTTCCACATGGTGTGATACTTCACCATGTTAAGTACTTCAGTCAAGCAGGGCAATGTACAGTTTGTGGACCCTCCTAGTTTGGATTTTGGTAATCTACTACGTATATGACCTCCAGCTATTAATTCCTCTTTACTCTGTGTAGAGAGAACCTATTCTCCAAAGGCTGTGGGAGTTGCAACTACTACATGTAAGTAAGGTCTATTGCACATCCTTTATGTCTCTTTGTGAATGGAGTAGATTTGTTACAGAAACATCTTTCTGGACAAATGGCTAATTATGTCTGTCACAACACAAACAACAGCACTATTCACTAGACATTTAATAAAACTTGGAACTGTGCCTGATAAATACATAAACAGTCAAGAAATTTAAGGTTGATTGGAATCCACATTTTATCAAAATCACTATTACAAGCAATGAGAGAGGGTGCTACCAATATGATCCAGAGACCAAGCATCAGTCAATAGCATGGTGATCACTGTCTTCCCCCCCCCTTCCAAAATTGGTAATTAAGACAATGTTGATTGCTTTTCTTGACAGCAAAGGGCTTGATCCATCAGAAATGTACCCAGCAGTCAAACTATCAATGTAAGAGTTTACAAGGGAGTTTTGAAAAGGCTGCTGCGACACATCCATTGGTTCAGCTAGAACTGTACCGAAGTGAACAGTTGAAATTCTTCCTCAAAAACACCTGCCCGCAATCCGCGTGTACAACTTTTTTGCTCAATGTACAGACACTGTATTTCAGCACCCTCCTTACTTTTTAGATTTGGTGCCAACAGACATCTTGTTGTTTCCTCGGCTTAAAAAAAAACCCTGAAGTGCTTACACTTCGCAGACGTTAGGGATATACAACAACAGCAGGCACACGGGGGAAGGGGTTTATTAGTTATTGGAAGCTCCAATGTTAGGCGGGTGATGGAGCCCCTTAGGGAAATAGCGGGAAGGTCAGGGAAGAAGGCCAGTGCTCACTCTGTCTGCTTGCTGGGGGGTCTCATCTGAGATGTGGAGGAGGCCCTACCGGCGGCGATAGAGAGCACTGGGTGCACCCGACTGCAAATTGTTGCTCATGTTGGCACCAATGACTCCTGCCGTCTGGGTTCAGAGGTCATCCTCAGTTCGTACAGGCGGTTGGCGGAATTGGTGAAGGCGGAAAGCCTCGCTTGTGGGGTGGAATCAGAGCTAACTATTTGTAATATCGTTCCCAGAACTGATCGCGGTCCTCTGGTTTGGAGCCGAGTGGAAGGCTTAAACCAGAGGCTCAGACGATTCTGCGGAGATCTGGGGTGCAAATTTCTCGACCTCCGCTATCGGGTGGAGAAATGTAGGGTCCCCCTGAATAGGTCAGGCGTGCACTACACGCCGGAAGCGGCTACAAGGGTAGCGGAGTACGTGTGGAGTGCACATGGGGGTTTTTTAGGTTAGAGAATCCCCTCCCTAGGCCCGACAAGACGCCTCCTGAGACGCGGCAAGGTAGGAGTAGGCAAAATGCAACAGGGAATAACAATATTAATGTGCTAATAGTAAACTGCAGGAGCGTCTATAGAAAGGTCCCAGAACTGCTCTCATTAATAAACGGTCACAACGCCCATGTAGTACTAGGGACAGAAAGTTGGCTGAAACCAGACGTAAACAGTAATGAAATCCTAAACTCAGATTGGAATGTATACCGCAGAGACAGGCTGGACAGTGAAGGGGGAGGCGTGTTTATAGCGATAAGAAGTGCAATAGTATCGAAGGAAATTGACGGAGATCCGAAATGTGAAATGATTTGAGTGAAGGTCACGGTTAAAGCAGGCTCAGACATGGTAATTGGATGTCTCTATAGGCCCCCTGGCTCAGCAGCTGTTGTGGCTGAGCACCTGAAGGATAATTTGGAAAATATTTCGAGATTTCCCCACCATGTTATAGTTCTGGGTGGAGATTTTAATTTGCCGGATATAGACTGGGAGACTCAAACGTTCATAATGGGTGGCAGGGACAAAGAATCCAGTGAACTATTCAGGGACAAAGAATCCAGTGAACTATTTGGAAAAGTTAACACAGAACAGGGAATCAGCGATCATAAAGTGGTTACGGCATCAATGATTTCAGCCGTAAATAGAAATATTAAAAAGGGTAGGAAGATTTTTCTGCTTAGAAAAAGTGACAAAAAGCAGATTTCAGAGTACCTGTTGGCTCAACACAAAAGTTTTGTCTCAAGTACAGATAGTGTTGAGGATCAGTGGACAAAGTTCAAAACCATCGTACATTATGCGTTAGATGAGTATGTGCCAAGCAAGATCGTAAGAGATGGAAAAGAGCCACTGTGGTACAATAACTGAGTTAGAAAACTGCTGCGGAAGCAAAGGGAACTTCACAGCAAACATAAACATAGCCAAAGCCTTGCAGACAAACAAAAATTACGCGAAGCGAAATGTAGTGTGAGGAGGGCTATGCGAGAGGCATTCAATGAATTCGAAAATAAAGTTCTATGTACTGACTTGGCAGAAAATCCTAAGAAATTTTGGTCTTATGTCAAAGCGGTAGGAGGATCAAAACAAAATGTCCAGACACTCTGTGACCAAAATGGTACTGAAACAGAGGATGTCAGACTAAAGGCCGAAATACTAAATGTCTTTTTCCCAAGTTGTTTCACAGAGGAAGACTGCACTGTAGTTCCTTCTCTAGATTGTCGCACAGATGACAAAATGGTAGATATCGAAATAGACGACAGAGGGATAGAGAAACAATTAAAATCGCTCAAAAGAGGAAAGGCATCTGGACCTGATGGGATACCAGTTCGATTTTAGACAGATTACGCGAAGGAACTTGCCCCCCTTCTTGCAGCGGTGTACCGTAGGTCTCTAGAAGAGCGTAGCGTTCCAAAGGATTGGAAAAGGCACAGGTCATCCCCGTTTTCAAGAAGGGACATCGAACAGATGTGCAGAACTATAGACCTATATCTTTAATGTCCATCAGTTGTAGAATTTTGGAACACGTATTGTGTTCGAGTATAATGACTTTTCTGGAGACTAGAAATCTACTCTGTAGGAATCAGCATGGTTTTCGATAAAGACGGTCATGTGAAACCCAGCTCACGCTATTCGTCCACGAGACTCAGAGGGCCATAGACACGGGTTCACAGGTAGATGCCGTGTTTCTTGACTTCTGCAAGGCGTTCGATACAGTTCCCCACAGTCGTTTAATGAACAAAGTAAGAGCATATGGACTATCAGACCAATTGTGTGATTGGATTGAGGAGTTCCTAGATAACAGGACGCAGCATGTCATTCTCAATGGAGAGAAGTCTTCCGAAGTAAGAGTGATTTCAGGTGTGCCGCAGGGGAGTGTCATAGGACCGTTGCTATTCACAATATACATAAATGACCTGGTGGATGACACCGGAAGTTCACTGAGGCTTTTTGCGGATGATGCTGTAGTATATCGAG
This sequence comes from Schistocerca cancellata, assembly GCF_023864275.1. Classification (NCBI taxonomy): domain Eukaryota; kingdom Metazoa; phylum Arthropoda; class Insecta; order Orthoptera; family Acrididae; genus Schistocerca; species Schistocerca cancellata. Next base: position 193,496,378 of record NC_064634.1, read on the forward strand.
AGGTTGTAACAATGGAAAATTGTACTGAAATGCAGGAGGATCTGCAGCGAATTGACGCATGGCGCAGGGAATGGCAATTGAATCTCAATGTAGACAAGTGTAATGTGCTGCGAATACACAGAAAGATAGATCCTTTATCATTTAGCTACAAAATAGCAGTTCAGCAACTGGAAGCAGTTAATACCATAAATTATCTGGGAGTACGCATTAGGAGTGATTTAAAATGGAATGATCATATAATGTTGATTGTCGGTAAAGCAGATGCCAGACTGAGATTCATTGGAAGAATCCTAAGGAAATGCAATCCAAAAACAAAGGAAGTAGGTTACAGTACGCTTGTTCGCCCACTGCTTGAATACTGCTCAGCAGTGTGGGATCCGTACCAGATAGGGTTGATAGAAGATATAGACAAGATCCAACGGAGAGCAGCGCGCTTCGTTACAGGATCATTTAGTAATCGCGAAAGCGTTACGGAGATGATAGATAAACTCCAGTGGAAGACTCTGCAGGAGAGACGCTCAGTAGCTTGGTACGGGCTTTTGTCTAAGTTTCGAGAACATACCTTCACCGAAGAGTCAAGCAGTATATTGCTCCCTCCAAAGTATATCTCGCAAAGAGACCATGAGGATAAAATCAGAGAGATTAGAGCCCACACAGAGGCATACCGACAATCCTTCTTTCCACGAACAATACGAGACTGGAATAGAAGGGAGAACCGATAGAGGTACTCAAGGTACCCTCCGCCACACACCGTCAGGTGGCTTGCGGAGTATGGATGTAGATGTAGATGTGATCATGGTGCTTTGAGTGATTCCACAAGAAGCATTTGCTGACTGTTTCCACCAGCTTTACGACTGATGACAAGAGAGTGTTGTAGCTAATGGTGATTACCTTGCAAGCCTTTAAAGGTATCATTTTCTGAGACCATTCACCAAACTTTTCAGATGCACCTTGCACGAGCTGTTATTGGTGAACAATAAAAAGGTGTTGCCACAGCATCAACTGGAAGTGTAGTCACAAGTTACCTTAGCGTACAACAGTTCTAGCAATTCAAATAATCAGGTAGCAGTCACTCCATAGCATTTTTTAATGTCTTCCTGAGTTGACAGACAAAAGAAATGAAGAGTGGCTTTGATGATAGGTGCGGGAAGAAGCAAATGTGTATGAATTCAAAGGAAAAAGAAACTGAAAATCACCAAGGAAGGAAGATGGACATAAGAGATGAGAAAGTAAAAGCAGAGGAGGATAAATGCAAAATGAATAAGAAGTGAGGTGGAGAATAAGGGAAGCAAAGCCAAAAGGTATATAAGAAAAGAGGAAGAACAAAAACACAAGAAGCATTTAAAAGACCCCACCACCACCAAATGTTTTGTCTACCCAGTACAACCACCGCAGACCATCACTTCCATTAGATGTGTCGTATGGGGGACAACAGTCAGGTTAATGTCCCACTGCAGTCCAGAATGTTTCCAGACATGTCTTCGGCCTGGAATCTCATTGACTGGAGTAGAATTGTCTTCAGTGATTGCTTCGAATTGAGCCCCGATGACCAGTAAAGACATGTCTAGAGATGCTACAGATACCAACCTGACTATTGCCCAACATACGGACCAACAACCAAGAGTGATGGTTTGGGGTGAAATTTTACTTCATACCAGGACCCCTTTGGTTGTCATCCGTAGCACTCTTACAGCACAATGGTATGTGAACGACATTCTACACTCCATTTTGCTGTCTTTCTTGGCAAGCCGTCCTAGGCTTACATTTCAGCAAGATAAAGCCCACCCGCACACAGCAAGACGTTCAACAGCTTGTCTTCTACAGCTGTTTTTCTACAGCTTGGCAAACCCTACCTTGACCATCAAGGTCGCCTGATCTCTCTCCAATAGAGAATGTTCAGACAGGGTGTATATGTGGAAAAAAAAAAATTCCGGATTTCCTAATTAAAGATTCACTTTTTCCAGGTGAAAATATACTTTTTCCGTGTTAAGTGACAGTATGCTTTCCCGTGGAACTGCAAAACTTATTAATTCTTTGAAAGGTTATGGTTTCATACACCGGTGTAGAACTTCCAGCACTTTACAAAACAAAATGCAAACAAAAAAACATGTTTTGGAAAGATCTTTGACATGCAGGAAAATGTATGCTGCATATTTTCGTATTATGAAAGTATGAATTTGAATTCCACCTGACACAGCATGTTAAGTTTCCAAAGCACTGAAATCAAGATTGTGATGCACTTTTGTAAACTTGTTATAGCTCATGTAACGTGATCTCGCCAGCTGATGACAGCAGATATTCAGGGCATAGGACATGTGATGTCATCAGCCAATAGCAGCATCACAGTTAAGTAACGTGAACACACAAATAGGAAAAATTAATGGTTTAAATTCATATATGTAGTTTAGCTGCAAGAAAAGCAAAGCTTTTACATATAATAGTGGTCTTTTTTTGCACGTGTTCCACTGTACGATACAGTGCACAACTGTGCCAGTAAAATTTTAAATAAAGACATACATGTCTGATCTTCTGGGCTTGAAATTCTCCTAAATGTTTCATCCTCAATGTGTGTATTTTTAAATGAGAGTCTAACACTCTGTGATTTAAGAAATTCATTGCACATTCTCGCACATAACTTAATTCCTATTGCGTAAAAGGAAATTTACTTTGAAAGTAATGCTTTACAAATCACCATTCACAATATCTTCCAGCGATCTGCCAGAAATAGTTCATTTCAGCAGTTGCCAGAGAGTGCCAGAAAACAGGCTTTATTGTGTGTGTACAGCTACAATGACATAGGAAGCCCATATATATTCGTACATGTAAAACATTAAAGAGATCTTACATTATGTCATAAAAGAAACAAGAGTATCCTCTAGGATACTCCAAGAGCATCAGAATTCCGTAAACCATACTAAAATGCATAATTTGGTTTAAAATACAGATTCGTGTGTCCAGATACAAAATGAAGTACGCCTCAACCTGATATTGGGCTTTTCAGTGTGGTTTTCGAGATTTAAATTTTCGTAGAGTACCAGTACTGTATCTGATGTTTGCATCTTTATTATGTCCTAATGCCAAACGTACCAGAAAATGAAAACATGCAGTTGAAATTCAGTGAACAGTTGAAACTAGCCAATAGTGAGGAATGAAACACTTTTTTTCAAGTAAATTGACTGCCTCAGCAGAAAAGATGATTAAAAGCCAAATTTCTTTCAACTTTGAAAATTTACTGGCTGTGATCCAGCAACCATATGCTATTTAATTACAGAACCGTAGTGGCTGTATATACATTCTGTAACCAAATTTCTTTAGCAAACTGACAAAAAAATTTTCATTGTTCCGCAAGGCGATTAATGCTCGACTGTTAAAAAGGTGGAAATAAAATAAAATCTGAAAACTGAAACTAATAATGTATTTTAGCCTTCCGTAATCATGTGGATGTATTTTAATTCACTTGATAGCTCCAAGCCACAGAATAAATTTTGTTTTCATTTGACGTGAGAGCTGTAATCAGAGAGAAATCAGCAAAATCACTAAATGTAAATATGGGTCACGTGAGACTATCCCCCTTAGCACTACAACTCAAGACTGCTCTGCAGATTCTGGTAGCTCGGGCACAACAGAAAAGATTTTCCGGGTAGCATCTGGCTGCTTGCTGCTATTGCCTATATAGCTAACAGCCACACTTCATATAGCTAGAAATGAGAGAAGGCACTGCTCATATGCATCTCAACTGCACATGCGCATGAGCCTGCTGGCAACTACTCAAATAAATCTGATGTAAAAAGTTGTGATGTCAAGCTCATCAGAAGCATTTTGTTTTATGAAGCATTGCATAGCCTTTGACACATTTTGCTGTTGGCAGCCACTTGTGTGAACATTGTGTCCTGTTGTTGTATATGGTGCATTTCCCTTGTAACGTAAGTTTTACTTTCATTATTTTCTCTTTTTTATGTTTCATTGCTGCAGTAGTATTCCCCAGCAGCAGGTTACAGTAAGTCTTTGTTAGATTATTGGTTATTACCAGTCAAAGTTAAAACAATTAACTGAAAAACAAAACAATGAAAACCTCCTGGATTTCTAAAAAATTCCCAGGTTTGTCCCAGATGAAACAAATCCCCAGGTTTTTCCTGGATTTCTCGGCACGTATACACCCTGTTAGAGCAGCATGAGCAGGGTCCTCCAACCACCTTGGATTTTGACGATCTAACATGGCAAGTGGACAGAATTGGGCACGACATTCCTCAAGAGGACATCCAACAACTGTCAATTAATGCTACGCCGAATTAGTACCTGCATAAGGGCAACAGATGGACCAATACATTAATGACTTATTACTCAATTTCTGAAGCTCTTCCTCTCATCCAATTTTTCTCAAATTTTAATCATTTGTTTGTCTGTAAATGTACATATCACATCTACTGGTTTCCGTCTCATTCCGATAGTTCCTCCATCGTGCATAGTTTTTGTCGTCTTAGAGTGAACATTCTTTCCTTTTTCTGTTCTCTTTTCATCCTGCTGAAAAAATTCCTAAAATTTAGGTCCAGATTCAACAGTGTTTTCAAACACATGCGTATATCAGCCAGGCTCTAGCTATTTTTGCACCAGGAGCAGCTGAGAAGACGGCACTCTCCATCAGTCATTAAAAAATGAGAGTACTCTTTGTTTTCCTTACCTTGAGGATTGGTGATGGAAAACGATACTTCTGGTCACATTCTCCAGACAGAACATCCCAGGTGCAAACATTATTGTCTGTTGAAGCACTAAGCAGCTTATGTCCATTCCTTGACCAACTGAAATGTGCAAAAATAAAAACAGGCCATAACATTATAAGGGGATTTAAAAGATAAACTTTTATGATCTACATTTATGTAGAAAAAATGTAATCCGTTAAACAGTGTATCCCAATAGCGCACTAAGTGATCATATTTGGTTGCATCCATTCATATACTGCTATGAACTACACAGTTGAAGGTATAATAAGATTCTATTTCTGAAGAGACTAGATTGTCTTAACTCCAAAAAACACCTTAAACGCACTAAAATATGAGGCTGAAACAGGGTAGTTAAAAACATAAAAATGTAAAAGTCTGCTTGTGTGAGAAATCTGTACATGTAACATGGATTTAGAGGTCTGTCATTGTGGTTATCATATAAATATCCAGACATCTCATAAAAGTCTAGTTATCATGTAAAGTGTAGATATCATATAAAAGTCTACATCAGGGCCGGTGTCGTACTTATGTGTTCTGTGCAGCAATGTTGCCAATGCTCACAATGAGGTATGATGGGAAGGAAATGGGTCTGTTTGCTACTGTGTCTATGCAGCCAATGGGAGAGCAAGAGACACAATCTTTCGAAGGAATACTGTGGCGTCCTCCCATCATTATCTTATCCTCCCATCATTATCTCACAACCTCTGAAACCTTTACACATTCACAAGAAACAGGCAAATATTTTATTAACTTAATTTAAGCTGTACTGTTAGATCACTACCTAACCATAACCATGAAATATTCAGAAGAAACAAATATATGTGACAATGAAGAGTATAAATTTAATGATTGCAAGTAAAACTGATGTACTGCACTGAACCTAGGTGTCGAGCTAAGCCAGTGATCAGACTGTTGCCACAACCAAGTTTTTTTTTAGATTTCTCATTTGTTGGCTTTGCCAACTCACAACCAAACAGTTAGGCCTACATTCCAACCTAGTCCAAAACTTGAGCTAATGTACAGTTAAGTTTGTCACCACCTTTCAGCTCCCAAATTCCTTGACTTTGCCAACTCACAACCGAACATTCCAATGTAAGGGTCATTACCACAAAAAGAAATCTTTCTTGTCCCAGCACAATACATGAAGCAGAAATCTTTACAGGCTATTAAATCTATATAAAAATTATTAAGATATATATTGTAACATACTATACTGACAAAAATTTTATGATGTAATTTTAAAAACTGACCACAGAATGGACTACCCCAGCTCCAGTATGCTCAGTTGTAACGAGTTCAAAATAAATTTCTTAACTAAATATTCAAATATTATTTTCTAAAATACATACTTTAACTTAAAAAGAAATTGCAAAAGGGACTACGATTTACAGTATTCTAAACTCATGTCCCAAATTTTATGTAGTGTTCACAGACACAAATGGTAATTGCTATAGTCACACCAGAAGGCAGCAGTAGAATTTTTATAATATTGACAAAGACTAGCAAGCAGCCATTTTGTCAAAAGACATTACTGTATGTAGTTGATGACTTGCTTGGGAGAGGAAAGGTTGCTATTAAGGTAAATTTTTGTCCATGGTTATATTCACTGTGTCACATCTGCACCCATGACCACTTTACATTTAGATGTAAAATAACATGTAATCAACATTTTAGAAAATCTTTCATGCCTGTAGACATCACATCCATGGATATGGTGTGTCCACAGGTATGACATTCATGTTGATGAATGTAACAAACATTAAGTCAGGCTACAAAACTTTGCATTTTTTCTTACTTTATAATCAATAATTTCTGAGTGTAATACATTACCTTATACTATAACTAAATATGCTTAATTGTAATAAGTCATTGTAAGAGCTAATTTTTTCACTACACTTTATTTACTTTGCATATGATGTAGGACTGCATTATTTTATTACATATTATCAAATAAAAACCATCATATTGCAAATATTTAAGTGGAACCTATGCATGTGTACATTTTAGACAGGTATCTCACAAAACAAGAAAGGGAATGCTGCTGTGATTGTTACATTTGATGTTATTAATAGGGGTAAAAAGATACTTATAATTCATAAACTTTCAAATTTTAGTCTTTAGGGTATTCAGTAAAAGCATTGTTTTCATAGGATGTGAGACTTCTGAATGCAAAAATAGTTTAGCTTAAAAGTTTAAAATACAATTAATCAAATTTCTGGAATAAATACAAGTCATACCCATAAAAGAAACAAGCGTAAGTGCCTCAGTATGAGGAGTGAAGGGGAAAGGATTAAAAATTACCCACAAAAACACGTGATACAGAAGACGACAGAAAGGAAAAACCCACAAAAACAAAATATCTGACATAGAAAATAGAGAGAGAAGAAAGATCAGAAGAGAATGGAGAAACATGACTAGAAAACACCCCGAAAACAAGGAAAAAAGACCTGGAGATGCAGAAGAATATACAAATCTCACCTTACAGTCCAGAACCACATGAACATGATCTTTCTGGACGAAGAGTAAACAAGATTTTTGTGGACCAAGTACAGAAGGAATGTTTGTAAGGAGAGATGTGAGAAAGAAAATAAGGAGAAGAAAAGTACATGGTCCAAAAAGTAGAATTATGAAATCAGAGAAAGAGAAAAATAAATATAAAAAGAAAATGGAGAAGTACAAGAAGTATTAAAGGCTTCTCAAGGAGACAGAAGGTACTCCACAGAAAATGGTGAACAAAATTGTACAAGGGAAAAAGTCTTTACCACAAGTTACAAGAGCAATATTATTAGGTTAAGCTATAACAATGGAATGGAAAATACACTCCTGGAAATTGAAATAAGAACACCGTGAATTCATTGTCCCAGGAAGGGGAAACTTTATTGACACATTCCTGGGGTCAGATACATCACATGATCACACTGACAGAACCACAGGCACATAGACACAGGCAACAGAGCATGCACAATGTCGGCACTAGTACAGTGTATATCCACCTTTCGCAGCAATGCAGGCTGCTATTCTCCCATGGAGACGATCGTAGAGATGCTGGATGTAGTCCTGTGGAACGGCTTGCCATGCCATTTCCACCTGGCGCCTCAGTTGGACCAGCGTTCGTGCAGACCGCGTGAGACGACGCTTCATCCAGTCCCAAACATGCTCAATGGGGGACAGATCCGGAGATCTTGCTGGCCAGGGTAGTTGACTTACACCTTCTAGAGCACGTTGGGTGGCACGGGATACATGCGGACGTGCATTGTCCTGTTGGAACAGCAAGTTCCCTTGCCGGTCTAGGAATGGTAGAACGATGGGTTCGATGACGGTTTGGATGTACCGTGCACTATTCAGTGTCCCCTCGACGATCACCAGTGGTGTACGGCCAGTGCAGGAGATCGCTCCCCACACCATGATGCCGGGTGTTGGCCCTGTGTGCCTCGGTCGTATGCAGTCCTGATTGTGGCGCTCACCTGCACGGCGCCAAACACGCATACGACCATCATTGGCACCAAGGCAGAAGCGACTCTCATCGCTGAAGACGACACGTCTCCATTCGTCCCTCCATTCACGCCTGTCGCGACACCACTGGAGGCGGGCTGCACGATGTTGGGGTGTGAGCGGAAGACGGCCTAACGGTGTGCGGGACCGTAGCCCAGCTTCATGGAGACGGTTGCGAATGGTCCTCGCCGATACGCCAGGAGCAACAGTGTCCCTAATTTGCTGGGAAGTGGCGGTGCGGTCCCCTACGGCACTGCGTAGGATCCTACTGTCTTGGCGTGCATCCGTGCATCGCTGCGGTCCGGTCCCAGGTCGACGGGCACGTGCACCTTCCGCCGACCACTGGCGACAACATCGATGTACTGTGGAGACCTCACGCCCCACGTGTTGAGCAATTCGGCGGTACGTCCACCCGGCCTCCCGCATGCCCACTATACGCCCTCGCTCAAAGTCCGTCAACTGCACATACGGTTCACGTCCACGCTGTCGCGGCATGCTACCAGTGTTAAAGACTGCGATGGAGCTCCGTATGCCACGGCAAACTGGCTGACACTGACGGCGGCGGTGCATATATGCTGCGCAGCTAGCGCCATTTGACGGCCAACACCGCGGTTCCTGGTGTGTCCGCTGTGCCGTGCGTGTGATCATTGCTTGTACAGCCCTCTCGCAGTGTCTGGAGCAAGTATGGTGGGTCTGACACACCGGTGTCAATGTGTTCTTTTTTCCATTTCCAGGAGTGTAATTTATTGCTTTAATAGTGCTTAAATCTAAACTCAACTGTGGTTACAAATAGACTAATAAGTTTGCAACTGAATTTTAAGCTCATTTTTATTTACCAAAGAAAGTACAAGCAATTATCTAATTTATAATCATGTCAGTGTACCAAAATTTCATGTCCATGGACCTATACTGTCACATCTGTGGACATGGACAATCTTTACAATTTTTTCTGCCACAATATGTTTTATTGTACTGGGAAAATTACGCAGTTTCATAACAAGTATTATTGTAGCATTTTTAAGAAAATAAACATGTTTAATACATTTCATTTTTTAAAAATTGTTTTGCCAAAAGATTGCTTTTTGTGGGAACAACCGATACTCACCACCTTGAGACATAATTGCAAAAAACAGAGAAATATTTGTGACAGTGAAAATAATACATTTAGTTGCTGCCCATTTCACTTGCAGCAATTTAATCTGTGGTATTTGGTCCCAACCTAACCACAACATCGCAATTAATGACATGTTAAGGAAAAAACAATCAAATATTTATGACAACAGCTAAGAAGAAAATTGTTTCTACTTCGGAACTAGAAATTTGTTTTCTCCTCTTTCATTGGTTACTTGAAAATATCATCCTATTGGCTACAGGAAACATGTTTTACCTACCTTTGAGCAGCAGACAAACACTGCCATGACTATAACTGGCCCTGACTTGAACTGTTACAGTAGGCTTTCATTTCTTTTTCTGCATCTGGTACAGCCCAGAACCTGCATGCATGTGCAGGCAACCTAACGTTTCTCTACCATGTGTAGTGGTTCATGTCACACGAGAGTAAAAGATGCGTGGCCGAACAAGATATTATTTGTAGCGTATGCGTGCAACTGACTGCGAGAAAGCAGCACTATCGCTGACACTCTCTCTATTCCTTGAACTAAGATAGCTTTGGTTTGATGTTAATTATTGTGAAAAGATATAGTCTAGCTTCTGATTTTAATGAATATGGACAAATGTATTACTACTTAAGACAGAAGGCAGTGTTGCGAGACTGCCATCTTTAATTGAAAGGCGTTTTATGATTTCAGGTGAGAATAATAAGCCAATATACTAATTCTCAGCAGCATAAACAAGGAGTGCATTACATAAATTATTCTCCATCTTATGGTTTCACATTTTAAAATATTTGTGGATGCTTACGAGACATTTCTTTGGACTCTAGAAGCTCCAACTTGCAAGCTCTATACAATCATTAACTTTTAAACAAATCCTCTTTGACAGACAGGCTTCCATAGAAAGGAGAATTGGTTGATTGACTGATTAATTGAGAGGGGTTATGGGACCAAATGGCGAGGTCATCAGTCCCGCAATTCTGAAGTTAGTCACAGAAGAAAGAGGGTCCACTAACAGTGAACATATCCAGTCAGGGGAGTCAAATTATAAAATAATAAACATTAAAGACACACAGTAAAGGCATAAAAGGTGAGACCAAATCTAAAAACTGGAAAAGAAGGGGTCACAGACCGAGAAGACTGCAAAAGAAGTTCCAACCACAACCAACCTGCCCCTGCTCCAAGACTAATGTAGAATCTTATATCTGGAAATAAAAACCACTTTCACAGAGGAAACTGAAGACCAGTTCAACCATCCGTGAATTGTCTGCTAATATTAAATTTAAGGGATCTGGAAGATGATACTTAGCATGAAGGGACAAATGAAGGGGACATTCCACCAATATGTAAGATATCGTCAGCCTGGCTCCACAACCACACTGTGCGGGTGGGTTGTTACATAGGAGGAAACAATGGGTGAGCCAGGTATGGTCAATGTGTAAACGGCATAAAACAGTGGACTCCTTCCGAGAGGAGCAGAAGTATGAGTGCCAAACTGCAGTAGACTCCTTGATCGTGTGGAGTTTATTACTATGAGCAGTAGTGCTCTAGATTGCATTCCTCTTTTGGGCAAAGAGGGATTTGACATAGATCTGCATATCAGCATCATGAAAGGAAATGGAGTTAAGTATCTGCTTCTCTAGCCAAATGGTCAGATAGTTCTTTCCCTGGGATGCCTACACAACTAAACAGGCGGCACGCTCAAGGGCAGAGAGGTCATGGATAGCACAGACCAAAGGGTGACGAGAGGAGCATGTCCCTGCTGTGAACACACTACATTATCCCAGCAATAAATGGTGTTCGAAACCAGTCCTAATCCGTGGTCTAGGCACCATCCAATGGGGTCGCAGTACGGGAGGAAAGACATGGGGTGCAGTCCAGTGAGTGGAGATCCGACAGGGGGAAGTGAGACACAGGCCAACCGGCAATCCCACCCATGGGCGGGTGTTAGGAGGGAGACATCCGTGGTTGGCAAAGAGCACAGGGTACACAGGATGGTCAGGGAATTGGCGAATGGTGATTGTGTAAGAAACAAGGAGTTGGCTCCGTCGCATGTGTAGAGGGGAAATCCCCGCTTCGGTGAAGAGACTATCAACAGGACTAATGTGAAACACCAATAGCCAGATGCACCCCACAATGATGGACAGGGTCAAGCAGTTTCAAAGTGGAAGGAGTTGCTGAGCCATAAACCTGACTACCATAATCTAGTCTGGGCTAAATGTAGTCTACAGGTGGCGAATGCGGGGCAGCCCTGTCAGCTTGTTATAAAAAATAAGGCCCAAGAAACAGGACTGTGCTACAACATCTAGGAGGTGATGGCCTAAATAAAGTTCTGGACTGGGGTGTACTGTAGGTCAACGACAAAAATGCATAACCCGCATTCTGGACGGAGAAAGCTGAAATCCATGGGAGGTGGCCCAAGCAGAGGCCCATTGGATGCTGCCTTGGAGCTGGCACTAAGCAGATGCTACTGAGTAGGAGCTGCACCAGATGCAAAAATCGTCAACGTGCAACACCGGGGTAACCAGAGGCCCACAACTGATGACAATGAGGAAGTGTGTGACACTTAGCACAGAACCCTGTGGGATATCGTTCTCCTGAGGGCTGCTGAGGGAAGTGCCAACTTGAACATGGAAGAGCCGGTCCAACTTGAACATGGAAGAGCGTGAGATAAAAACTCGCACAGATAAAAATCGGAAGAGGATCGTGGAAGCACCAGTCATGGAGGGTTACTAAAGTGTGATGGCACCAAGCCATGTTGTACGCCTTAAGTACGTCAAAGAAGAGCTAGACAAGGTGCTGGCAGTGTGTAAAGGCCTGTCAGATGGCTGATTCCAATCTGAGTAAATGGTCAGTTGGAGAGGGTCCTGTCCAGAAGCCACACTGATACGAGGACAAAAGGCTCCAAGATTTGACTACCCAACATAATCTGAAGCTGACTATCCTCTCAAGCAGTTTACAAAGTACATTCGTCGGGCTAATTGGGTGGTAGTTATCAAGAGACTTTGGGTTCTTCCTGGTGTTAAGGATGGGGATAACTACACTGTCTTGCCATTGTGATGGAAAAGCACCCCAGAGCCAAAAGTGGTTGAAGACCCAGAGGAGATGCTGCCCTGGGGTACGCCCAGGTGTTGGAACATCTGGTTGTGGATGGAATACGGGCTTGGGGCCGTGTCTTTGGAAGAGGTAAGAGCCTGCAACAATTCCCATTCAGTGAAGGACACATTATAGGGCTCAGGGTAGTGCAGAACGAAGCAGAGTGGGGTCTGTTCAACTCTGTGTTTCTGCCAGAGAAAGGTAGTAGGATAGGGAAAGGACGCCGATGCTGTCGCAAAGTGTGTTGCAAGGTGTTCCGTGAGGACCAATGGATCAGTGCACAGAGCAACCTGGAGGTTAAGACCCTGGACAATTGACTGTCGCTGACGACCCAGAAGGCCATGGAGCTTGGACCAAACTTGCGATGAAGAGGCATACGTCCCCAGGGAGAAAACATGGTGCTCCCAGCATTCCTATTTACTCCGTTTAATAAGGTTATGAGCCTTAGCATGGAGACGCTTAAAAGTGGGGTGGTTGGTCTGTGAAGGATTTTGCTTAAATTGTTGCAGAACCCATTGGCAGTCCTGGACAGCAACAGGACAGCAGTGCCGGCAGCATGAAGAATAGTGGCAGACACCTTGTATGACTACATCAATGGATTTTGAGAAGGAGCTGTTGAAGTGCACAGCAGACAATTACAAAAGGCCAACTGGCCCTGTGGGATGCCCATAGGGACCTGTCTGCCTGGCGACAGCAGGGGAATGATAGAATGACCGGAAAGTGGCCACTGCCACAAAGGTCATCATGGGTTGACCAATGCAGGGAAGCCATGAGGGCAGGGGAGTCATGAGATCGATAGCAGAGAAGGTGCCATGAGCGGCACTGAAGTGGGTAGGGGAACCATCATTGAGGAGACACGAGGTCCGTGATAAGTTGGTCAATTAGGAGACCCCTATCCATTGAAGTGACACTCCCCCACAGTGCGTAGTGGGCATTGAAGCCCCCAAGGAAAAGACATGGGGGCAGGAGTTGCTGGATTAAGGTAGACAGTTCAGCGTAAGGAAGTGGCCTACCTGGAGGGAGGTAGACAGTGCAAATGGTGATTGCCAGATTCGTTTGCTTCCAAGTTGATGCACAGGGGGATCCATTCACTATGACATTGGAACCAACCAAAGTGCAGACCCCACCAGATGCTACCCTGAGTCTGGCACGGTTCCGAACAGAATGCCCGATAACCACAAAATACTGAAGAGTGGTCATCACAGAAATGCGTTTCTTGAAGAGCAAGACAGAACGCAGAATAAGAGAAGACAAGACGTTGCATTTCTGGTGGCTGACGATACTATCCATTGCAATTCCACTGGATGATTGTGTGGCGAGAGTCCAAGTTAGACATAAAGAAGCCAAGGAGGAGGTTATGTCCCTCGATCAGTAGTTGTTGCTAACATGGATGGGATGACTTCCATAAATAAAATGTCAATGTCAGAATGCGACGGGGACATGCTACCTCCAGGGGCACCTAGTCTTGGGACTTATGTTTCTTCTTTTTCTTCTTCTCTTTCGGAGGTGGAGGGGGGCAAGGCACAGAGGGAGTACAGGTGTCTGCAAGATCTGGAACCGAAAGAGAGCGGGTGACCTTGAGGCGCACAGACGGTGTGTCTTGTGGCCGAGTGGTGGAAGGAGTCTTCCGGCCTGAGAGACACTGGGGAGAGGGGTCCCAAGAGCAAGCCCAATCACCGGCAGGTGCTGAAGAAGGAGGGCACTTCTTTAGCCAGGGAGGGCAGTGGCGGATTCATATGAGGGGGTGTGTGGGACACGCCCACCCCCCTTGCAAGGCCACCTGCATTGTCACCTGCACTGCCCCCGCCAGTCAGCCCGCACGCTATTCGTTTGTTTCTTTTGGCAGTAGACTTCGAGTGAATAGAGTTATCAAGTAGTTATACTTTCCTATGTAGCATGCACGTCCATGTCATCGTATTTTATACATTTCTGTCTGGCACACTCACCCTGACACTGATTGATTGTGTGTGTGTGCCTTTTTTTTTTTTAAATCAGTCCTCTGACTGGTTTGATGGGGCCTGCCACGAATTCCTCTCCTGTGCTAACTTCATCTCAGAGTAGCACTTGCAAACCTCTACATCCTCAATTATTTGCTGGATGTATTCCAGTCTCTGTCTCCCTCTACAGTTTTTGCCCTCTACAGCTCACTCTAGTATCATGGAAGTCATTCTCTGATGTCTTAACAGATGACTTACCATCCTGTCCCTTCTCCTTAACAGTGTTTTCCACATATTCCTTTCCTCTCCAATTCTGCACAGAGCCTCCTCATTCCTTACCTTATCAGTCCACCTAATTTTCAATATTCGTCTGTAGCACCACACCTCAAATGCTTCGAATTCTCTTCTGTTCCAGTTTTCCCACAGTCCATGTTTCACTACTAAACAATGCTGTACTCCAGATGTACATTCTCAGAAATTTCTTCCTCAAATTAAGGCCGATATTTATTATTAGTAGACTTCTCTTGGCCAGGAATGCCCTTTTTGCCATTGCTAGTCTGCTTTTGATGTCCTCCTTGCTCCACCTGTCATTTCTTATTTTGTTCCCTAGGTAGCAGAATTCCTTAACTTCATCTACTTCGTGACCATCAACCCTGATGTTAAGTTTCTCACTGTTCTCATTTCTACTACTTCTCATTACCTTTGCTTTTCTTTGATTTACTCCCAATCCATATTCTGTACTCATTAGACTGTTCATTCTGTTCAGCAGATCATGTAATTCTTCTTCACTTTAATTCAGGATAGCAATGTCATCAGCAAATCATATTATTGATATCCTTTCACCTTGAATTTTAATTCCTTTCCTGAACCTTTCTTTTATTTCCATCATTGCTTCCTTGACATACAGAGTGAACAGTAGGGGCAAAAGGCTACATTCTTGTCTTACACCCTTTTTAATACGAGCACTTCGTTCTTGGTTGTCGACTCTTACTATTCCCTCTTGGCTGTTGTACATATTGTATATGACCCATATCTCCCTATAGCTTACCCTTACTGTTTTCAGAATTTCGAACATCTTGCACCATTTTATGTTGTCGAATGCTTTTCCCAGGTCAACAAATCCTATGAACATGTCTTTATTTTTCTTTAGTCTTGCTTCCATTATTACCCGTAACATCAGAATTGCCTCTCTCGTGCCTTTACCTCTCCTAAAGCCAAACTGATCATCATCTAGTGAATCCTCAATTTTCTTTTCCATTCTTCTGTATATTATCCTTGCAAGCAACTAGGATGCATGAGCTGTTAA
Organism: Schistocerca cancellata; assembly: GCF_023864275.1. Lineage (NCBI taxonomy): Eukaryota > Metazoa > Arthropoda > Insecta > Orthoptera > Acrididae > Schistocerca > Schistocerca cancellata. The sequence continues at coordinate 193,512,039 of NC_064634.1, forward strand.
GCTGATTGTGCGATAATTCTTGCACTTGTCAGCTCTTGCCATCTTCGGAATTGTGTGGATGATACTTTTACAAAAGTCAGACGGTATGTCGCCAGACTCATACATTCTACACACCAAAGGGAATAGTTGTTTTGTTGACACTTCCCCCAATGGTTTTATAAATTCTGATAGAATGTTATCTATCCCTTCTGCCTTATTTGATCTGAAGTCCTCCAAAGATCTTTTAAATTCTGATTCTAATACTGGATCCCCTATCTCTTCTAAATTGACTCCTGTTTCTTCTTCTTCACATCAGACAAATCTTCCTCCATATAGAGGCTTTCAATGTATTCTTTCCACCTATCCACTCTCTCCTCTGCATTTAACAGTGGAATTCTCATTGCACTCTCAATGTTATCACCCTTGCTTTTAATGTCACTGAAGGTTGTTTTGACTTTGCTGAATACTAAGTCTGTCCTCCCGACAATCATTTCTTTCTCAATGTCTTCACATTTTTCCTGCAACCATTTCGTCTTTGCTTCCCTCCACTTCCTATTTATTTCATTCCTCAGAGATTTGTATTTCTCTATTCCTGAGTTTTATGGAATTTTTTTGTATTTCCTCCTTTCATCAGTCAGCTGAAGTATTTCTTCTGTTACACTTTTTTTTTTGAGATGTCCATTCCTCTTCAACTGTACTGCCTACTGAGATATTCATTATTGCTGTATCTATAGCCGTAGAGAAGTTCAACCATACCTCATCATTCCTTAGCACTCGTGTATCCCACTTCTTTGCGTACTGATTCTTTCCGACTAATGTCTTAAATTTCAGCCTACTCTTCATCACTACTATACTGTGATCTGAGTCTATATCTGCTCCTGGGTATGCCTTACAATCCAGTATCTGATTTCGGAATCTCTGTCTGACCAGGATATAATTTAAGTGAAATATTCCCGTATCACCCGGCTGTTTCCAAATATACCTCCTTCTCTTGTGATTCTTGAACAGAGTGTTCGCTATTACTAGCTGAAACTTGTTACAGAACTCAATTAGTCTTTCTCCTCTCTCATACCTTGTCCCAAGCCCTTATTCTACTGTAACCTTTTCTTCGACTCCTTCTGCAACAATGCATTCCAGTCCCCCATGATTATTAGATTTTCATCCCCCTTTACATACTGTATTACCCTTTCAATATCCTCATACACTTTCTCTATCTCTTCAAATTCAGCTTGCGACATCGGCATGTATACCTGAACTATCGCTGTAGGTGTTGGTTTGCTGTCAATTCTGATAAGAACAACCCTGTTACTGGTAACACACACTTTGCCCTACCTTCCTATTCATAACAAATCCTACTCCAGCTATACCATTTTGTGCAGCTGTTGATGTTACCCTATACTCATCTGACCAGAAATCCTTCTCTTCTTCCCACTTCACTTCACTGACCCCTACTAAATGTAGATTGAGCCTTTGCATTCCCTTTTTCAGATTTTCTAGTTTCCCTACCACATTCAAGCTTCTGACATTCCATGACCCAACTCTTTTACTCATGGTAACCAACCCCCTTGGTAGTCCCCTCCCAGAGATCCAAATGGGGGACCATTCCGGAATCCTTTGCCAATGGAGAGATCATCATGACACTTCTTCAATTACAGACCACATGTCCTGTGGACACATGTTACATGTCTTTAATGCAGTGGTTTCCATTGCCTTCTGTATCCTCATGCCGTTAATCATTGCTGATTCTTCCGCCTTTAGGGGCAGTTTCCCATCCCTAAGACAAGAGAGTGCCCTGAACCTCTGTCTGCTCCTCCGCCCTCTTTGACAAGACCGTTGGCATAATGAGGGTGACTCCTTATGACAGAAGTCTTGTCCTATTGGCAATGTAATTAACCAATTTGGCAGGAAGAATAGGCACATAGAATTCATCTTTTAAGGAAGAGAAACGCAACTGCTACTTTTTTATATCATAAGATGGTATTTGACTTTGTACATGTGTATAAGCAGTTTAAATAAAACTTTCTTAAACTTTGCAAGTGACTTGATTATTTTTTATTACGGTAAAAGAAAAGGTAGCTCAAGATATCTTTAGTGTCCCCTACATTTATACTACACAAGCCACCCAACGGTGTGTGGCGGAGGGCACTCTACGTGCCACTGTCATTACCTCCCTTTCCTGTTCCAGCCGCGTATGGTTTGCGGGAAGAACGACTGCCAGAAAATCTCCATGCGTGTTCGAATCTCTCTAATTTTACATTTGTGATCTCCTTGGGAGGTATAAGTAGGGGGAAGCAATATATTCGATACTTCCAGAAATGCACCCTCTCGAAACCTGGACAGCAAGCTACACCGCGATGCAGAGCGCCTCTCTTGCAGAGTCTGCCACTTGAGTTTGCTAAACATCTCCATAACGCTATCACGCTTACCAAATAACCCTGTGACGAAACGTGCCGCTCTTCTTTGGATCTTCTCTATCTCCTCTGTCAGCCCGACCTGGTATGGATCCCACACTGATGAGCAATACTCAAGTATAGGTCGAAAGAGTGTTTTGTAAGCCACCTCCTTTGTTGATGGACTACATTTTCTAAGGACTCTCCCAATGAATCTCAACCTAGCACCTGCCTAACCAACAATTAATTTTATATGATCATTCCACTTCAAATCGTTCCGTACGCACACTCCCACATATTTTACAGAAGTAACTGCTACCAGTGTTTGTTCTGCTATCATATAATCATACAATAAAGGATCCTTCTTTCTATGTATTCGCACTACATTACATTTGTCTATGTTAAGGGTCAGTTGCCACTCCTTGCACCAAGTGCCTATCCGCTGCAGATCTTCCTGCATTTTGCTGCAATATTCTAATGCTGCAACTTCTCTGTATACTACAGCAATATCCGCAAAAAGCCGCATGGAACTTCCGACACTATCTACTAGGTCATTTACATATTTTGTGAAAAGCAATGGTCCCATAACACTCCCTTGTGGCACGCCAGAGGTTACTTTAACGTCTGTAGACGTCTCTCCATTGAGAACAACATGCTGTGTTCTGTTTGCTAAAAACTCTTCAATCCAGCCACACAGCTGGTCTGATATTCTGTAGGCTCTTACTTTGTTTATCAGGCGACAGTGCGGAACCGTATCGAACGCCTTCCGGAAGTCAAGGAAAATAGCATCTACCTGGGAGTCTGTATTGAATATTTTCTGGGTCTCATGAACAAATAAAGTGAGTTGGGTCTTACACGATCGCTGTTTTTTGGAATCTGTGTTGATTCCTACAGAGTAGATTCTGGGTTTCCAGAAATGACATGATACGCAAGCAAAAAACATGTTCTAAAATTCTACAACAGATCGATTTCAGAGATATAGGTCTATAGTTTTGCGCATCTGCTTGATGACCCTTCTTGAAGGCTGGGACTACCTGTGCTCTTTTCCAATCATTTGGAACCTTCTGTTCCTCTACAGACTTGCGGTACATGGCTGTTAGAAGGGAGGCAAGTTCTTTCGCATACTCTGTGTAGAATCGAATTGGTATCCTGTCAGGTCCAGTAGACTTTCATCTTGAGTGATTTCAGTTGCTTTTCTATTCCTTGGACACTTATTTCGATGTCAGCCATTTTTTCGTTTGTGCGAGGATTTAGAGAAGGAACTGCAGTGCAGTCTTCCTCTGTGAAACAGCTTCGGAAAAAGGTGTTTAGTATTTCAGCTTTACACGGGTCATCCTCTGTTTCAATGCCATCATCATCCCAGAGTGTCTGGATATGCTGTTACTGATTTAACGTAAGACCAGAACTTCCTAGGATTTTCTGTCAAGTCGGTACATAGAATTTTACTTTTGAATTCACTGAACGCTTCATGCAGAGCCCTCCTTACGCTAACTTTGACATTGTTTAGCTTCTGTTTGTCTGAGAGGTTTTGGCTGCGTTTAAACTTGCAGTGAACCTCTCTTTGCTTTCGCAGTAGTTTCCTAACTTTGTTGCTGAACCACAGTGGGTTTTTCCCGTCCCTCACAGTTTTACTTGGCACGTACCTGTCTAAAATGCATTTTACGATCACCTTGAACTTTTTCCATAAACACTCAACATTGTCAGTGTCGGAACAGAAATTTTCGTTTTGATCTGTTAGGTAGTCTGAAATCTGCCTTCTATTACTCTTGCTAAACAGATAAACCTTCCTCCCTTTTTTATATTCCTATTTACTTCCATATTCAGGGATGCTGCAACGGCCTTATGATCACTGATTCCCTGTTCTGCACTTACAGAGTCGAAAAGTTTGGGTCTGTTTGTTATCAGTAGGTCCAAGATGTTATCTCCACGAGTCAGTTCTCTGTTTAATTGCTAGAGGTAATTTTCGGATAGTGCACTCAGTATAATGTCACTCGATGCTCTGTCCCTACCACCCGTCCTAAACATCTGCGTGTCCCAGTTTATATCTGGTAAATTGAAATCTCCACCCAAGACTATAGCATGCTGAGAAAATTTATGTGAAATATATTCCAGATTTCCTCTCAGTTGTTCTGCCACTAATGCTGCTGAGTCAGGGGGTCGGTAAAAGGAGCCAATTATTAACCTAGCACGGTTGTCGAGTGTAACCTCGACCCATACTAATTCACAGGAACTATCCACTTCTATTTCACTACAGGATAAACTACTACTAACAGCGACAAACATGCCACCAATGATTGCATGCAATCTATACTTTCTAAACACCGTCTGTGTCTTTGTAAAAATTTCAGCAGAATTTATCTCTGGCTTCAGCCAGCTTTCCGTACCTATAACGATTTCAGCTTCAGTGCTTTCTATCAGTTCCGGTACTTTACCAATGCAGTTTCGACAGTTTACAATTACAGTACCGATTGCTGCTTGGTCCCCACAAGTCCTGACTTTGCCCTGCACCCTTTGAGGCTGTTGCCCTTTCTGTACTTTCCCGAGACCATCTAACCTCCTTGAGGTTTTTCTATATCCGCCACTGAGGGAGGGGGAGCATCTCCCGGATGGGATGCCATGGGAACTGCAGGGGGAGGGGGGAGGGGAGAGGTGGACGGGGCTGGGGTAAGGTAGAGGCAGGAGGAGGAAATGAAGTAACATAGGCAAAAGTTGAAGATAGTGACACTGGATGCAGTCTCTCATACGTTTGGCGAGCCTCAGCATAAGACAGGTGATCTAGGAACTTGTATTCTTGGATCTTCTTTTCTCTCTTGTAAGCTGGGCAATCTGGCAAGCGAGGGGAGTGGCAATCAGCACTACTGACACACACAGGTGGCAGAACACAGGGGCTTCTCTCATGGAGAGGGTCTCCACAGTCACCACATAGAAGGTCCGCCGTACAGTAGGAAGACATATGCCCAAAACGCAAGCACCGAAAGCACCACATGGGTGGAGGGATGTACGGCTTCACGTCGCGTCTGTAGCACATACCCTTGACCTTCTCTGGGAGGGTACCCCCTCAAAAGCCAGAATGAAGGCGCCAGTATGGGTGGGTTGTCTTTGCAACCTTTCTGCACACATCAAACAAAATGAACGTCACTCCACGCCAGATTAGCCTGGAGTTAATCATCAGTTTGCAGGATGAGGTCCCAATGAAAAATCACTCCCTGCACCATATTCAGAGATTGGTGAGGAGTAACAGACACCAGGAAATTGCCAAGATGATCACAGACATGAAGAGCTGTGGACTGGGTGGCACAAGAAGCCTTGATTAACAGTGAGCCCAACCGCATATTACTAAGAGGCTCCACTTCACCAAACTTGTCCTCAATATTTCCACGAGAAACAATGGCTTTGTGGTGGTATAACAAAAGCAGTTCATGAAGGTTACTTTTTGTCTCTGAAAGGAAATTTTCAACACAGATCTCCATACGATAAATGGGTTCAGGGCGAAATAATGACTCCTCCCATGAATCATTACATGTCAGTAAAATTACCTTTAACGTGAGAGGTGGTTACAATGGCGCCCTATGTGACAGGACATCTAGAAGTGGTACAAGAATTGAATAATTACTGAATTTTGACTTGTGGTAACTTCCTTTTCCTGAGTGACAATAAGTAATCAAGACAGAGATAAACTTGAAAGTTAAATGAAAAAGGATTAAATGAACAAGTATTAATATTTGTGTCTTAGGTTAAGTTTTTGTCATTTGTGTATGCATTACTATTATAATAGACTTACCACTGTGAAAAAGGACTTCTCACACATGCCAGATGAGTTGAAGGAGATGCGTGAAGTGTCATCTATGAATAACATACAGGAAAATGTATTGAATAATCCTTGGGAAAATGTCACCACCAGCTCAGAAAGTAACAGCAGATCTGCTTACATTCAACAAGTTGGCAGAAAATGAGCACATAATTTGGGACAAACATAGAGAGAGTAAACATAGTGAAGAAAAGCTACTAAAATATGATCAATTCCAAGCAATTTGTCCGGAAAAGAAGACAATACATCTGGTGGTGTTCATAAGGAGTTTTACTCACATTTTTACCAAGTGGTTGGAGTGAGTACTGAAAGATGCAGCATGTAGCAGAATATATGCACGGAGAAAGCAAAATGTGGTTTCTTGATGCCATAAAAATGTGCACTACGTATGAAGAGTTCACACGAGCATTCCTGTCAAAGAATTGGTCGCAGGGTGCACAAGGGAGGCTAAAAAAGGAGTATTAAACCCAGAACCATTTACAGCAACATCTGGAGGATTGCATAAATATTTCCAAAAATACCTCAACAAAGCAAAATACTAAAATACCTCAACAAAGCAAAATACTAGGATAATGTGATGAGCGAAGAAGATATCATCCAGATATTAAAATCAAAATTTACCTCTGCCATCAGAAAAAAGCTCATGGCAATCCCGGAACATGACACTGAAGAATTTTTGCCAACATTGGACACATATGACATAAACCAAGAGGACGACAAAAAGCATGCAGAGAATAATGGACAGATAACACGCAAAAAATATCAGCAGTTTTAGACAAATGATCGGCGCACAGCACGCGGCAACAAATGAGGTGGGAGTGCAGCCACGTGATTATGAATGGAAATAATCAAAGATAATACAGTTACGGGCCAAATTATTGGAAGAAGCAGGGTAGAAAGGGAAGACCTGACAGGAGATATCACCCAGGTTATGTAAGGTACGACAGTGGACATCAAACTTGGAACAATAACCAAGCAAACGTACAAGAACGAAGTACGAGAGTACCACTGAATGCGAATGCGACAGACTGGCATCAGAACACACTTGTAATAACAGAAATACGCAAAGATATAAACAGGAATACCAACAAAAATCAGAAAAATGCTTAAGGGCCTGCACCAGCTCGTGTTAGGGTCAAAAAGAATTGGAGGGGCAGTGATAGTAACTTGGCTATGCTACAATACAACAACAGGCATTTATTAAGAGATGAATTACTCTCAGAGGAGACAAGGTGTAAAGTTGAGGAGAGGCTGACTTCAGTATAAGCAATTAAGCGTGGAATTGGAAATAATGAAGTAAAGATCATTCTGGACACAAGTGAAACAGTAAAGACGGTTACAGCCAATTTGTTTGAAAAACTGAGCCAGGAATCAAAGTTTCCAGTATATCCAGTTAGTAACTGCAAACTCCAAGTCCAAGCTTATTAGGAGGTAGGCACACTTCTAACTGCCGAGGGATTAATTGTGGATTGCATCCTAAGGCTGGAGTTTTTTGGGGAAACACATGCAAACATAGCTTTTGCATGTGGTATTTTGAGAATGGAGAGTGAAGCACAAGATATTGACATACCACTTCTGTAGACAAGAAATATTCATGGGAACTATTGCGAGGGAGCTCGCATACAGCTGGTAACAAGCTACAGATCGAGCATGTGTCCAGAAGAGGAAAAGTAGCAGATGTGAATGAGTTATTTAACCAATCACAACAAAAATTAACAAATTGTCCGAGTTGAGTACTGAACAGACAGACCAACTGAACAGATTGTTGTCTAGATTTATCAATGTATTTAATGAAAGACCTGATGTGGCTATGTATGTAAATCAGACACCACAGTCATCTGTGTGTGAGCTGAGTGTGTGTGTGTGTGTGTGTGTGCGTGTGTGTGTGTGTGTGTGTGTGCTGTCTAATTCTGACGAAGGTCTTACAGGCCTAAAGCTATTATTTGTGACACGCTTATTGTTGTGCCTATCTGTGACACAGAATCTCCACTATATGGTGAGTAGCAATTTGCCTTTTCACAATACTGTTACATTCCATCCTGGATTTTCCATTGTATGAACATTGGTTTGGGTGCATGCCTATTCTAGGTCAGGAAAATTGAAGGGCACACAACATTCTGTACAATAGCATTTGCTAGGAGGGCCTTGAGCAACTGCGAAAGAGCTCATACCACCACTGAAAAAGAAGTGCTGGCAATAATACGGGCACTTAGAAAATGTCACTATTATATATACCAATCTCAGAATAAAGTATTCTGTGATTATCAGGCATTAAGTTTCCTACAAACATGCAAGTTGCTACACATGAGATTGAGTCGTTGGACAATATTTCTCCAAGAGTGCAATTTTTCCATTGAATACAGTAATGACAAAGATAACCTGATTGCAGATGCATTATCAAGGATGCCGGAAGGTTTAGAAGAGGATGTATGTGAAGGGGAAGCAGAAGACGAACTTTAGATTTTGTTAATAAAGAATACAGCACGCCGAAGATATTATTTAGATTTATGTAAGAACATGGCGGAATTACAAGAGCAGGATCTGCGTTTGAGTAAGGTCAAACCGTCAAACGGCTGCTGGAACAAAAGAGCAATGCCAATCTGGCAGAATATTTCAAGCTAGTAGATGGTGTATTGTTCACAGGGGGACTGAAAAGTCTAAAAACTGGCATGTGTGTGTGTGTGTGTGTGTGTGTGTGTGTGTGTGTGTGTGTACCCGACAATAGAGTAGAAGATCTGGTAAGGTGTACGCATTTACCAAGGGGCCACTTCAGTGCCTCTAAGTGAGCGTCGAAGAGTAAGCAATATTGCTAAATACCTAACGGTAAATGGAGAATAGCCACGATATTGAAGTCATGTGATTTATGCCACAGATCAAAGGATAATCATCAAGGTAGAAAAGGGTTGTTGAGCTCGATTATACCAGACAGGCCACTTTCTTTGGTATCAGTTGTTTGTGGCCCTCTTCCGAAATCGAGGGGTGGCTGCAAATATGTTGTTGCTTTTCTAGATGTATCCACAAAGGACGTGAAATTTTACCCAGCAAAGGCCGCAATGAGTTCAACCATAGTGAGAAAGTTACTATGGAAATACATTCTAAGTGTAAGAAAACCGTAGGCGGTGATATCTGACAATGCTTCTACCTTCGCAAGTTTTACCTGGCGGAGAGCATTGTTAGAAGCTAACATTACACTAGTCCTTACCTTGTGCTACAATCCAGAAGAGAGTCCAGTGGAGAGAATATTTAAAGAATTAAATCATATCATGCGGACATACTGTCCAGAAAAACAGTCAAGACGGATTGATTATTTGGATGTATTTGAGAGTATTGTAAGCAACTTACCGCACATGACAGCAGAATTTACACTGGCTGAATTAATGTTCAATAAGCTAGAGAAGAATGAATGGGTAACCTGTTTGTCAAGACATGCTGGAGAGAACCAAGAACTGCAATCAGAACTGTGAGATGCAATAGTGAACACTACTGAAAAGGCAAGGAAAAGGAAAATGAACTTTGACAAGAATTTAAAGAGAGTATCTGAATACAAGATCGGAAACAAAGTTTTATTGAGGACCTATCCCCAGTCTTCATTATTAAAGAAGAAAATCAGGAAGTGGCAGAGACTGTAAACAGGACCATATATAATTAGCAAAGTACCAAACCCTGGCATGTATGTATCACAGTACATAGGGTCAGAGAAAGTGAAGGAGGTGTTCCCCCACCAATATCTAAAATGCTATCATGAGTACAACTGATCAAACAACACATGAAAAAAAGGGGACACTGATGACAATATCAGTGTGAAATCTAGGTAATTAATAATAAGATAATTATTCAAAGTTAAGAATGGAGATGTTTTTTGACTGTGTCAATGAATGTGTGATTTTTCAATGAAATTTATTTAGTAGTAAGTTATTACTGGTAGTATGTATTTGAGTCTTTTCATGCGTATGGGGTCAAAGAATTAGCTAGTGATAGAGAGGTTTACTTTGAATTTTTCACTTTTCATGTTGTTATTAACAGTAATTGTTAGTTGACATTAAAATAAATTAACCTGTTGTACAGTCATGATTCAAACTAGATGGTCAGGTACTCTGACGATTTGGTTAAAAACAATAAGGTACAGATTGAGACTGCCCAAGCTTTTCCTTGGGAGTCAGGAGCTTTAATGTATACAGTATAATTACAATTACTGGAAGGGAGGAGAGCAGTAATGTGCAGGTGAGCAGTCTTGAGTCAGTATGGGTATAGCTCACTGGACATTATGCGTTAATGAAGAACAAAGGTTAGTATGTGAACATAAAACTGAAGACAATATACAAGATAGTGATCATGTGAGTAAACACTAGTGACTCAATCTGGAGCCTTAGTGTGATAATATAAATCCATTCAAGTGAACACAAGAAACTTCAATTTGAAGTATTGTGCATTCTTGGTGGATGAAACCACAATGGCAGTGAACATCATGCATTGAAGGATACAAGGAACTTCAGATGGAAGTCTTGCCAATGCTCTTAGAATAACAGAACTTTTGGAGCTACAAAAGAGTGATGGTGATTTGTTTCTTTTACTTTTTCAATAATACCATCATGGACAACAGATGCTGATGTGGCGTATTATTGTGTTCAATTCTGACGAAGATGTGATTCTGTGAATAACCAATAATATCATCATGGATGACAGTTGTTGACGTGGTGAATTATTGAGTTACTGTGAACCAAAATATGACCTTTTTGGTAGTAGCAATAACAATAGTTGATTTGGTGTGTAATGGATTGCATATAAACCCGAAGCTGCCACTGGAATCTTTCTAATTGAAAGCATTTGGATGTAAGCCATACCATATCAAAATTGCTGCACCATTACTACAGGTGTGATTAATCCTTCTTTCTGGGAAGTATAGCTTTGGTAAAAAATTAATGCCCGTGGAATTACGTTTCATGTAATCGTGATGAGGGCAGTACCTTAAGTGAACATAACTGTTTTGAGAAAAGTCTACTGTTACCCTCACATTCTATTCTCCTGCTGAGGGTTCGTACATCTTCTTGCCTCTCCAACAACCTCCCGCTCCTGTAACATCATAACTCCACCACGAAGAACCACATCTCCAACCATCTCTTCTCTAACAAGATTGTGGGGAAAAAAGGTTTCTCTTTTGTGCATTCACAAAATGAATCTCCAATTTTCAATAGTAACATTCAGATATCAAAAGTTAATTACAATCAATTAATCGTAAAATCAAAACACATCTCAGTTTTTGTACAACTGATGTATCTAAATTTTGTACAGTTCTATGAGACTTTTTAAACCTTAGAAATGTGGGCAAGGTTAAATAAATGGCTGCATAAAGTGCTTCAACATACAGAGGCAATTTATGATAGACTAAGCTTGTTCCCCAGTAGCATGCCCGCTAAGCTACTGGTCTTAAGATCATATAGTAACTGCAGACTCCCTTACAAAATAACATCTAATAGATGACAATTGTCCGATTGAGAAAATTTTCGCGTAGGAAGGGCATGGTAACAGTTCATGTCATGCGAGAGTAAAAGATACGTGGCCGAACAAGATATTATTTGAAGCGCCCTCGTGCGCAACTGACTGCGAGAGAGCAGCATTATCGCTGACGATCCCTCTATTCCTTGAAATAGGAGAGCTTTGGTTCGATGTCAACTACTGTGAAAAGATGCAGTCTAGCTTCTGATTTTAATGAGTATGGACAAATGTATTATGGCTTAAGAGAGAAAGCATTGTTGTGAAACCACCATCTTTAACTGAAAGGCATTTTCTGATTTTATGTGAGAATAAGAAGCCAATAATCCAATTTCTCAGCAGCATAAACAAGGTGTGTATTGTGTAAATTATTTTCCATCTTACGGTTTCACACTTACAATATTCGTGCATGCCTACGAGACATTTCTTTGGATTGTGGAAGCTTGAACCTGCAAACTCTATATGCTCATTAATTTAAAGACTTTCAAACAAATCCACTTCAACAAACATTTTCCCATAGAAAGGACAATTGGACCATAGTTGACATACACTAAGATTCCTACAGATTCAGCACGCAGTTTGACAGCTGGCAGAGACATCGAACACAGCTTACAGTCAGCGTGCAGTGGCAGATCTCTATTCTACCATAAACAACGCCTGAACATAAACATTGTCTAGTGAGATCTGTTTGGTTATTTATTCATTTCTGACAACTAAACTCTTTTCTTAGAGAGACTGAATACTAAAGAACTAATTCCTTGAATCCTTAATGATAATAATAATAATAATAATAATAATAATAATAATAAGACTCAAAGCAGTAATTGAATGAATAAAAATAATAAAATCAGTTCATCGAAGCTACTTTTTGTCTCTGTTAAAAGAAAAGAAAAAATTCCTTGACATCTATATTTATGTGCTGCTCCATGACTCTACTGTCAATATCTTTATTCTTGGCTTGTGTGTAACTTCTGTGTTTTTTTTCTTACAGTAAATGTGTTGTTTTTTTTCCGTATCCAGGGTGTAATTACAAAGCTAATAAAATGTTTTCTTGCCTTTAAATAATATTTTTCATCAGGTTATGGGCCCAGTACACGTGTAAAGGCAAACAACACAGTTTAATTAAAACAATATTTGAAATGAGCGTATGTCTGTAAAGAAACATGACTGCTAGCGGCGATTATAAGGTCAGCATTGATAAGCTTGAAGGACCTGATGACTGGGCCAAATGGAAATGGCATATTTCTATGGTGCTACGTTCATATGGACTAGAAGATATTATTAACGGTACACGTGAACGTGTAGAGTTGCCACAAGATGCGACAAGTGAACAAAAAGAAGCGTATGTGGAATGGCTCAAGGACGACGCAAAGGCAGCAAGTCTTATAGCAAGTGCGCTAAGTAAACCTGTTGCAGAACTCGTCTTAACATGCAAGAATGCTAAAGAAATCTGGGACAAATTACGCGCCCGATTTGAACGTAGCAGTACTCAGCGTTTGAATATGTTGATTGAAACATTTTTCTGTGTTAAACGTGATGAATCGGAAGATATTAGTGCGCATGTGGCCAAACTGCAAAAGTTATTTGTGGACCTGAATGATGAATTAGCAAAACATGAAGAAAATACGCTATCTGAAAGAATCTTAAATGGTCGAATTTTGTCTACACTGGGAAAAGACTACGACAATTTTAAGGATCTCTGGGATACGATACCGACAGAAAAGCAAAGCTTGAATTTATTGATTGAAAAACTCTGTACTATCGAACTGCGTGAACAAGATGTTAATGGAAGTGCAGCTTTTGTCGTTTCTAAAACAAGAAAACGGCAAACAAGTAATCAGCAAGTAAAGATGACGAAGTCACAATTAAAACAGAAGTTTCCGTGTAATAGATGCAAATAATTAGGTCACTGGGCAGCAGAGTGTCCACAGAACACTCGTGACACCAATAAAAGAAAAGAGAAGAAGCAAGACAGTGAACACGCTGCATTTGCTTCATACGCTATGGGTGTGTGTACCAGTAATCACAGTGACCCAAATAAATGGTATTGCGACAGTGGCGCTACAAATCATATAACTCCCAACAAACAGTATTTTGTTTCGTATAGTGAATTTGATGTTCCTCAAGTAATTTCATTGGGAAAACAAGATGTCAAAATGTGTGCGTACGGTCAAGGAACAGTTTACATCCAAATCCGACGAAACAATAAATGGTACAATGCTAGAATGGACAATGTTTTGTACGTCCCTGATGCAAGTGCTAATCTGTTCTCTGTGAGAGCCATTGCCTGCAGAGGCTACAGTACTAATTTTAGTTATAATAATGTCTGTGTTCGAAAACAAGTCAGTGGCAATATTGTTATGACAGGTTATGTGAAAAATGGACTTTATGTGTTGAACATGCGTGTTGTTAGAAATGCAAAAATGAATCGTATGAGCTTGATGACTTCATCCGAAACATTGCAAGTGTACCATGAAAGGTTTGGTCATCGGAATAAACAACATGTGAAGAATATTTTAAAAGGAATGAACATTAATGTGGAAGATGCCAAGAGTGAATTTTGTGACGGCTGTGCGGTTGGAAAGATGCATAGGCTGCCATTCAAAACACGAACAATACGCGCTACCAGTACTGGTGAATTAATCCACGCGGATGTAAATGGACCAATGAGCACGAAATCTTTTGGAGGCAAGCATTATTATGTATGTTTCAAAGACGATTTTAGTAAATTTCGTCGAATTTTCTTTTTAAGACACAAAAGTAAAGTGTGTACTGTGCTTAAGCAGTTTTTAAATGAAGCACGAACTAATGGACATGTTGTCAAACAATTTAGATGTGATGGTGGCAAAGAATTTAACAATGAGAATGTCAGTGAACTGCTTGCAGACAGGGGAATAGAGCTACTGATTCCTCCTCCTTACACTCCTGAACAAAATGGTGTGGCTAAACGGGAAAATAGGACCATTGTTGAAGCTGCCCGGTCAATGCTAAATCCGAGTAAATTACCTAAAGGCTTGTGGGCAGAGGCATGTAACACAGCAGTCTACCTAATAAATCGTACTGGAAAATCATCAGTTGAAAATAAAACCCCTTATGAACTATGGTTTAATCGACCAGTAGGACGACTTGATCATCTCAGAATTTTTGGCACAGGCTGCTATGTTCACATTAACAAACAATTCCGTTCCAAGTTTGATGATAAGGCAGTTTTTGGACGACTTGTTGGATATGTTAATGACAAAGATGGGTTCAGAGTTTGGATTCCATCTAAAAGAAAAGTGGTGTTGTCACGATGTAAAATTTAAGCCAGAAATTGTTTGTGATTTACATAGTGATCATGTTGAATTTGAAGTCCCTCGGGAAGAATTTAATGATCCGAATTCATCTAAAGATGACCAATGTAAATCTCCTAGGCTGTACACTTCTGGAGGAAGCCAAACTCAAGAAAAAATTGGCACTCTCGATTCTAGAGAAGGTCAAGAGTCGAGTGAATCTGAAGAAAATAAAGAATTAACAGAATTTCTAAAAGCAGAAGCTGCTGAATCTTCTAATGAAGAGAAACAGAAGAATAAAAGACAACGAAGAAAACCAACCTGGATGGAAAGTGGTGAATTTTGTATGACAACAAAAGTTGATGCACTTGGATACAAAGATCCAAACTGTTTTTCAGAAATATTGCAGTCAAACGAGGAGGAAGAATGGATGCAAGCTATTAGTGAAGAACTTCAATCACTTAAGGAAAACAATACCTGGGTGCTGGTTGACCATCCGAAGAATGCCAAAGTATTGCAAAACCGCTGGATTCTACGGCGAAAGGTCGCAGTCACTGGAGGTACTCGCTTTAAAGCCAGATTGGTTGCAAAAGGCTGTATTCAGAAAGCAGGAATTGATTATGACGACGCCTTTAGCCCTGTGGCATGTTGTGACACCATACGAACTCTGTTGGCTGTAGCTGCTTCAAAGAAAATGCTGCTAGAACAATTCGATGTAAAGACAGCTTTTTTGAATGGAATACTTGAAGATGAAGTATATATGGAACAACCAGAAGGTTTCGAAGATGGTACAGGCCGAGTATGTTTCTTAAAAAAAGGTCTTTATGGGTTGAAGCAAGCGCCACGTTGCTGGAACAAACGTTTTGTTGAGTTCATGAAGAAAGCTGGTTTTTCAAACAGTGATGCAGACCCATGCCTATTTTATCGTAGACAAAATGGAAATAGCCTTTATGTGGCAATCTACGTTGATGATAGCGTGATTGTCGGCAGTAACAAGAAAGAAATTGCTGTTTTTATGGATGTTTTACAACATGAATTCGAAATAACAACTGGCAGTCTTAACAATTTTCTTGGCATAAAAATAAAGCAATAAGATGGAGCAATAATGATAAGTCAAGAGAAATACACAGAAGAAATTCTGCAAAGATTTCGAATGGCAGAATGCAATACAATCTCAACTCCTATTGGACGTAATCAAAACGAAGAAGTTTCGTCATCTGTACCCTACCGTGAAGCAATTGGTTGTCTCATGTACCTCCCCCCAAGGAACCATGGACCTTGCCGTTGGTGGGGAGGCTTGCGTGCCTCAGCGATACAGATGGCCGTACCGTAGGTGCAACCACAACGGAGGGGTATCTGTTGAGAGGCCAGACAAACATGTGGTTCCTGAAGAGGGGCAGCAGCCTTTTCAGTAGTTGCAGGGGCAACAGTCTGGATGATTGACTGATCTGGCCTTGTAACATTAACCAAAACGGCCTTGCTGTGCTGGTACTGCGAACGGCTGAAAGCAAGGGGAAACTACAGCCATAATTTTTCCCGAGGACATGCAGCTCTACTGTATGATTAAATGATGATGGCGTCCTCTTGGGTAAAATATTCCGGAGGTAAAATAGTCCCCCATTCGGATCTCCGGGCGGGGACTACTCAAGAGGACGTCGTTATCAGGAGAAAGAAAACTGGCGTTCTACGGATCGGAGCGTGGAATGTCAGATCACTTAATCGGGCAGGTAGGTTAGAAAATTTAAAAAGGGAGATGGATAGGTTAAAGTTAGATATAGTGGGAATTAGTGAAGTTCGGTGGCAGGAGGAACAAGACTTTTGGTCAGGTGATTACAGGGTTATAAATACAAAATCAAATAGGGGTAATGCAGGAGTAGGTTTAATAATGAATAAAAAAATAGGAGTGCGTGTTAGCTACTACAAACAGCATAGTGAACGCATTATTGTGGCCAAGATAGACACAAAGCCCATGCCTACTACAGTAGTACAAGTTTATATGCCAACTAGCTCTGCAGATGATGAAGAAATAGATGAAATGTTTGACGAGATAAAAGAAATTATTCAGGTAGTGAAGGGAGACGAAAATTTAATAGTGATGGGTGACTGGAATTCGTCAATAGGAAAAGGGAGAGAAGGAAACATAGTAGGTGAATATGGATTGGGGGGAAGGAATGAAAGAGGAAGCCGCCTTGTAGAATTTTGCACAGAGCATAACTTAATCATAGCTAACACTTGGTTCAAGAATCATGAAAGGAGGCTGTATACATGGAAGAAGCCTGGAGATACTGACAGGTTTCAGATAGATTATATAATGGTAAGACAGAGATTTAGGAACCAGGTTTTAAATTGTAAGACATTTCCTGGGGCAGATGTAGATTCTGACCACAATCTATTGGTTATGAACTGCAGATTGAAACTGAAGAAACTGCAAAAAGGTGGGAATTTAAGGAGATGGGACCTGGATAAACTGAAAGAACCAGAGGTTGTAGAGAGTTTCAGGGAGAGCATAAGGGAACAATTGACAGGAATGGGGGAAAGAAATACAGTAGAAGAAGAATGGGTAGCTCTGAGGGATGAAGTGGTGAAGGCAGCAGACGATCAAGTAGGTAAAAAGACGCAGGCTAATAGAAATCCTTGGGTAACAGAAGAAATATTGAATTTAATTGATGAAAGGAGAAAATATAAAAATGCAGTAAATGAAGCAGGCAAAAAGGAATACAAACGTCTCAAAAATGAAATCGACAGGAAGTGCAAAATGGCTAAGCAGGGATGGCTAGAGGACAAATGTAAGGATGTAGAGGCTTGTCTCACTAGGGGTAAGATAGATACTGCCTACAGGAAAATTAAAGAGACCTTTGGAGAGAAGAGAACCACTTGTATGAACATCAAGAGCTCAGATGGCAACCCAGTTCTAAGCAAAGAAGGGAAAGCAGAAAGGTGGAAGGAGTATATAGAGGGTTTATACAAGGGCGATGTACTTGAGGACAATATTATGGAAATGGAAGAGGATGTAGATGAAGATGAAATGGGAGATAAGATACTGCGTGAAGAGTTTGACAGAGCACTGAAAGACCTGAGTCAAAACAAGGCCCCGGGAGTAGACAACATTCCATTAGAACTACTGATGGCCTCAGGAGAGCCAGTCATGACAAAACTCTACCATCTGGTGAGCACGATGTATGAGACAGGTGAAATACCCTCAGACTTTAAGAAGAATATAATAATTCCAATCCCAAAGAAAGCAGGTGTTGACAGATGTGAAAGTTACCGAACTATCAGTTTAATAAGTCACAGCTGCAAAATACTAACGCGAATTCTTTACAGACGAATGGAAAAACTGGTAGAAGCCGACCTCGGGGAAGATCAGTTTGGATTCCGTAGAAATGTTGGAACACGTGAGGCAATACTGACCTTACGACTTATCTTGGAAGAAAGATTAAGAAAAGGCAAACCTACGTTTTTAGCATTTGTAGACTTAGAGAAAGCTTTTGACAATGTTGACTGGAATACTCTCTTTCAAATTCTGAAGGTGGCAGGGGTAAAATACAGGGAGCGAAAGGCTATTTACAATTTGTACAGAAACCAGATGGCAGTTATAAGAGTCGAGGGGCATGAAAGGGAAGCAGTGATTGGGAAAGGAGTGAGACAGGGTTGTAGCCTCTCCCCGATGTTATTCAATCTGTATATTGAGCAAGCAGTAAAGGAAACAAAAGAAAAAATTCGGAGTAGGTATTAAAATTCATGGAGAAGAAGTAAAAACTTTGAGGTTCGCCGATGACATTGTAATTCTGTCAGAGACAGCAAAGGACTTGGAAGAGCAGTTGAACGGAATGGACAGTGTCTTGAAAGGAGGACATAAGATGAACATCAACAAAAGCAAAACGAGGATAATGGAATGTAGTCAAATTAAGTCGGGTGATGCTGAGGGAATTAGATTAGGAAATGAGACACTTAAAGTAGTAAAGGAGTTTTGCTATTTAGGGAGTAAAATAACCGATGATGGTCGAAGTAGAGAGGATATAAAATGTAGACTGGCAATGGCAAGGGAAGCGTTTCTCAAGAAGAGAAATTTGTTAACATCGAATATAGATTTAGGTGTCAGGAAGTCGTTTCTGAAAGTATTTGTATGGAGTGTAGCCATGTATGGAAGTGAGACATGGACGATAACTAGTTTGGACAAGAAGAGAATAGAAGCTTTCGAAATGTGGTGCTACAGAAGAATGCTGAAGATAAGGTGGGTAGATCACGTAACTAATGAGGAGGTATTGAATAGGATTGGGGAGAAGAGAAGTTTGTGGCACAACTTGACTAGAAGAAGGGATCGGTTGGTAGGACATGTTCTGAGGCATCGAGGGATCACAAATTTAGCATTGGAGGGCAGCGTGGAGGGTAAAAATCGTAGAGGGAGACCAAGAGATCAATACACTAAGCAGATTCAGAAGGATGTAGGTTGCAGTAGGTACTGGGAGATGATGAAGCTTGCACAGGATAGAGTAGCATGGAGAGCTGCATCAAACCAGTCTCAGGACTGAAGACCACAACAACAACATGTACCTTTCAACAGTAACTCGTCCAGACATCACTTTTGCAGTCAACAAAGCTGCTCGAGCTATGGACAAACCAACCACTGACGACTGGAATAGAGTAAAGCACATTTTCCGGTATTTGAAAGGGACCTTAAATTTTGGAATTGTATATAATAAAAAAGAAGAGTTAAAGATTTACGCTGATGCAGATTTCGCAGGTGATAACTGGACAAGGCGCTCAACAACTGGAATTCTTGCAAAGTACTCAGGTGGTGCAGTGTCATGGACAAGTCAGTCGCAGAAAGTAGTGGCCACATCCACAACCGAGGCGGAAATAATTGCAGCTAGTGAAGGAGCAAAAGAGTTAGTTTGGTTACGTCGTCTGCTATCAGAATTAGTGGAAATGTCAGGGCAGCCTCCAGTTCTTTACATTGACAATGCTAGTGCATTGAAGTTGGCAAAAAATCCAGAATATCATCGACGTTCTAAACATATAGAGGTCCGACATTTCTATGTTCGTGAAAGATATCTGAACGGTGAGATTTTCTTGGAACACATTGATGGACACAACCAGTTGGCAGATATTTTGACGAAACCTCTTGAACGAGTTCGATTTAATTTTCTGTGTTCAGAAATTGGCATGCAAGAGACAAAGCAATAATTTCATGATTTTTTTCTTTTGGAGGAAGTGTTAAAAAAAAGGAAAAATTCCTTGACGTCTATATTTATGTGCTGCTCCATGACTGCTGTCAATATCTATATTCTTGGCTTGTGTGTAACTTCTGTGTTTTTTTTCTTAAGGTAAATGTGTTTTTTTTCCGTATCCAGGGTGTAATTACAAAGCTAATAAAATGTTTTCTTGCCTTTAAATAATATTTTTCATCAGTCTCTGAAGAGAAATTTTCAACACAGATCTCCACACAATAACTGGGTTCAGGGTGAAATAATGACCCCTATCATGAGTCACTGCATTTCAGAAAAATTATAACAATTTACCTTTCTCACGAGAGGGAGTTACACATCATAAGGAACTGCACTTTGAACTACAGAAAAAAAATTAAAAGAGCTGTTGTGATTGATCATAACACAGTTCATCTGAAACTGACAACAGAAGGCATACAACCATACTGCCCAGCAAACACATTTACATTTATTATACAAATGCTACAGGAATGTTACTAAACTTCCTACAAAAAAGAAAGAGATTATTACACAGTGATCTGCAAGAAGTAATTATAAAGAAGAAAAAGCGGATAAGGTACAATAGTAAGAACATTCAGCATTACATATTTCCGACAACTGTATTTTTAGTTGTTTTCGAACTTAAATATACTGCTAATAACAAATCTCATCAGTGAACAATAACAAATCTCATCAGTGAACAATAATTCTGATGGACAGAGCTGTCTATCACTTCATTTTTATTTCAATGCATTACGCAGTAACGTTTAAACACTAGCATCTGATGTATATATGATTACGACGCGCTTCAAGAATTAAAAACATCTCTAGAGTAATAAAATTTAACAAGGCAGTTGCAGAGAGTGCCGAAAGATACACCATAATGATAATTCTGTAGTTCATACATGAAATAAAGTAAAGATCAGTCCTAAGTGAATGAGGAAAGTTTTTATACCATAAAATAGTGGTCTGTACACTTTTAAACTTTAAAATGTCATACCGTAGAAACATGTTTACCCAAAGGACTTTAAAATACCATACCGCAGAAACATGTATACCCAACTCAATAAACTGTCGCCATACAACGATAAATGCAAAACTGAACTCCATTTAAAGGAATACAGATGACAGAATGGAATAAACAAACTTTAAATTTTTATCTTTCAAAGCTTACCTTAAGGAACATACTGGATGGACATGGGCACTTATTATTTTCGCAATTCCTCGAGTCAAAAAGTCCCATATTACAATGCGGCCGTCGTTGCATCCTACGGCTAACAACGTCCCTCGTTTGTTGAAGGCGCAAGTGACGGCCAGCGATATGCAGTCCAATGCACCGTCGAACTCCTGGATACAGAAACTGCATTTATATTCAATTTTGGTACGAAATAAGCATAACAACATGTGTATTCACACCTACACGTTTACAGTTACCACACTTTAAAGAAGCATTTCGGCAGATCCATGACATCACTCATGGTAGCAATTTCATGCTGTGCATGTCTAATACTTATTAATGACTACTCTCTTCACTTACCTCCGGGTAGTTTTGTCCGAAAGATTCTGGAAAAGCAAAAAAACACCGTCAGAGTGACTCAAAATTAATTAACAATACATTTTTATTAACTCATTTACGTTCCTACTTACCTAGTAATTCCAGATTCATTATCACTCACTTAAAAAGTCGATGCTTCTCCTTTAACCGCACTTGGTTAGTAAACAAAATACCGCCTGAACCTGACATTGAGCAAAGCTCTCAACCAAAATAAAAGATAAACCATTTCCTGACCCGCACACCAACAAAAGTCAGCGTTTCTATCCATACCTCCTTGATCGATACAAAAAGGCAAGATATACGACTGCAAAGTCACTGCATCCAACAAGCAAATCATAGGCCGGTCCGAACGCAACGATCTGTTTGTTCAAATGTCTGCGCCCATCATATCTGCTCTGAAAACTCGTGGCGTGTGGATAGGAGATTTAGAATGCTCGAAAACCTGGAAGTCTGAGCAAAGTTGGTCAGATCTGTGGGCGCAGAATACATCCCTGCAAACAAATCATGCACAGGAGATCAGCGAAAATCTCACACGTCCCGTGCTTGAGTCAGTTGTTAGGTCCTTCTTGTCCTTGTGTACAAAGTAAATTCTAAAATGGTTGATACTTGTTAGTACTTTAGGGAGCTCATTGCTGAATTTACTGAAACACGTATGAGTCGAACATGTTTGTGGAAGATTATGACAAAGGATTCCAACGATGAAGATAAGAAGGCTGCTTATTATGCTTAAATAGGGAAAACAATAGCATTTAACAGTGTGGCGAAGCGAGAAACTGCACTTGTAGCTCTAGAATACAAATCGTGGCGGACTTAATCAAAATTATTAGTTGTGGCTCCTTTGCAGTTAGAAATGAGGGTAATTCACACTGGCCATCACATCACGTCAAAACATTCCACAATGCATTTCAAATGGTGGTATTCTCATAAGCTATCAACGGATGGATCATCCTGTCACGTCAAGATTTCTTGAGAAGAATGTTTTGATGGTGTCGTCGTGACACTGGTGTCGTGGTGACACCGGCAGTTAAGCTATTTTCGTCAACCTCAGTAATATTAAAATGGTGTCTTTCGTTCGTTTTTTTCTTCTTAATATTAATTTTATTATAGTGCTTTTTTGTGGCAAATTGCAAAGTTCTGTGATGACTTGAATATTTTTTTTCCATTGAGTGTTCTTCCAAAAGTGATGTTACTTATCTGAAAGCGTAAAATTATGTAAGTTTTACGATAACAGATCAGAGACGCCCCCCCCCCCCCCCACACTGTGGTTGATGAACCAATTTTTATGAAATAACATTTTAAGTGAAAGTATCAGCTCTGATGAAAGACAAAATAACAGTTGTTTACAACATTATTAGGTACGCAAGGAAAAAAAAAACATAATGAATAAGGTAAATAGGCTCTATTCATTCCCTTATAGTCTGATGTATCTGTGTGTATATATTTCTGATAGCAAATGAATGCCGATATTTTGAAATGTTTCACTTCTCAATATTTTACCGTACAAAATTGATCAAGAGCATATACTCGGCCATTAATAAACTTCATCGTTAGTTCCTCAGTTCTGGTATTATACTCAGACTTTTTGTATCACAGATGGTAACTCATAACATCAGTTTCTCTATAGGTACTTCGCTAAGTGAATTGATGTGATGTGATGTATAGTTTGAATACATGTTGACATGATGGTGCCATGACATGAAATGACAGCTAATGTGAATTGGCCTGCATCTCTCATTTTGACCATAATATGTGATTGCTACCACACTCATTGCTATGCCATAATCATTTGTGGCAGTGTAGATAACACAAAAAT
Source organism: Schistocerca cancellata (assembly GCF_023864275.1). Classification (NCBI taxonomy): domain Eukaryota; kingdom Metazoa; phylum Arthropoda; class Insecta; order Orthoptera; family Acrididae; genus Schistocerca; species Schistocerca cancellata. Next base: position 193,535,553 of record NC_064634.1, read on the forward strand.
AAAGGTATTTATTCTACAAAAGAGTGCAGTCTGAACTTTGTGATAAGAGACACGAAAGAAAATATGGGGAATCTTCTCTAGGAAGATACATTGGAAGTGACAGCGGATTTTAAAAAGATGGGTATATTAAGAAGGGGATATGGTTGTGATGTACTGAAGCCCTTATTGAGTTACTGTGGTCCTGTGGTCAAGAGAAGAAGAAGGATCTTGTCGATTTGCTACCTTTGATTCCTTATGTTTTCCACTCATAATATCGTAATCTAGTGTCAACAGATAGTGGCAAGAATGCTCTCCCAGACTACCCATCAGATGACTATGAAGAAGACCATCACACCAAGTGTATTCGAGAATGAAAGTTTGAATAACCTCTTGAGAAGACTGTTACGATCTTAACCTGTGTGAAAATTTGCAGATCAGGTGATTCTAAAGTATCCTTAATTTGTGGTTTTTGAATTGAGGTTCACATAGATACTAGAATTCCCAGAACAAAGTACTACAAAACAAACTTAAAAATGTTTTTCCACCTAGTGTCGCATAAAATGTAAATTATTTGTCATTCTTAAAGACTAGCAGTAGCGCAAAGATTGTCCATTCCTTCCCACAAAGCTTCCCAAAGTGTAAAAATATTACACCTCTCCAATCTTGGACAAAAGATTATACGTCGGCACAGATTTGTTCCAAAAGGTACAAGTCACAACTGAAGGGATTCAACCATTAGCAAGTATCTGTTATTATACTTTCAAGAAGGCTTATGATATGCTAAGCAATGCGAAGGGGATTAATAAAACTACACAACAGTACTTAGAAGCTGAAAACTCTGAATCTCAAATTTAGTTAGATGTCATTTCAACTTTGCTTTTGGTGTCCTGTAAAATTGTGGCAACTGTATCTATACCCTACTGTCCAGAGAAGAGTGATATTGATATTTTAAAATGATAAATTAAAATTAGACATTAATCACATTTGATATATTGGTTAAAAGACATGTTGCTGTACACCATGAGCTGCATGTAAATTGTTTCTGAGACCAGTATTCAACCATTGTGCTCATTGTCAGTGTCTTCTGATACAGAGGACATTCATAAAAATGTGTACATATTTTTACTTTCTACCACAGAGTAACAGTTGCTTACCTTAAATAACAGTAGAAACATGAAGTTACTTATGTATTATGGACACCGAAATCAAATGACTTGAGTGTTAACTAGGGAATTCATTGCTGAGTTTATTAAAGTACATAGATGTCACATATGTTTGTGGTAAGTAAAGAACAAGGATTCCAGTGCTCAAGACAAGAAAGCAGTTGCTTACAGTTCTTTAATAGAGGAAACAAGATTAGTTGACCATACAGCAAATATTATGATACCAAATGATTTGGGCACAAGTAACATGTAAGTAACCTTATGTTTCTACTGTTATGTGTATCAATGTTATTATGTGATAGACACCAATTTGTAGCTACACATTTGTTTGTTTGTCCTCAATATTAGGTGCCACTATGACAGGTTCCACACCTTAATACTGGTGAGGCAATTAAATAGTTTACATGCAGCTAATGGCATACAACAAGATGTCTTTCAATAAATACTTTAAAACTGCACAACAAGCACGAAAGATTTTATCAATTGACATTTTACACACTCGAGATACTTCACTTGCCTTCATGAAATCTTTCTTTAGGACAGTCATACAGCTTCGGATATGCCAGGTATTCCTTCACTTAATGTTGAAAACTGCTGTTGCTTAAAGGGACATAGACATTGTGGTCCATATTTTTTACTAGTATTTTAAATATAACAACACAAAACATTAATAAATTTGTAAAACAATGAATACATTGTGACTGCTGTGTGAGAAAAATTTAAATATACTGGAATTCATAATATAGTGAAAATTGATTTTTATTTTACATACTAAATTACAAGTAACTTTTATTTTAGGTACATTGTACTTTCACACTATCCAAAATAAAAGGTCAAGGCTAATTTCTTTATTAATTATTAAAATGTTAAAAGAAAGAGCAGGAGTATTTACCAATTTCCTATTCAGTACATTTAAAAATATTTTTGAGAACTCAATCTTCCCTCCTGACAATCTGAGAACATAAGACACTCTCCATCTTAAAATATTTGATACATTGTTGAATTATCTGGTTTACTATTTAGGCAAGCATAGTATTATTATTCATGCAAAATTTTGTTTTTGTAGGTTTAATATTGGATGAAATAAACATACATAACTACTACTGAGGGTGACTGAAATTTTTTTGGCCTAACCAATAAAACAAATGTTTTAGAGCCACACACTTTTGCCACCTATGCTGCAGGACCATTATACCATCCTTGTAGAAGTTACTTCAAACATGGCAAAAAAGTTCTCCACCACAGCCATGAAGTTATCATCTGATCCAGAATGGGCTCAGGCTAGATGTCTCTTGAGCTCAGGGGAAATATGGAAACCAGAGGATGCCAAATTGGGTGAATATGGTGAGTGCTGAAACAATTTGAAGTGACAGGAATCAATAGTAGACATCACAGTGATGGATGTTTGTGGGGGAACATAGTCTTCATGTAAGAGTACTCGTTTCATGAACATATTGATTCGTTTCACTTTGATGGCCTCCTTTGAGCGCATTAGTTAGGCAGCATAATGTTCTCTGTTCACTGTTTCACCTTTTCTGAGGTAATCAGCTGGGATAACACCCCTCGAAGCTCAAAGAACAGAGACCATCACTAGTCAGCTGGCGTGACTGACATGAACTTCTTGAGGGTGAGTGAGAAGCTGTGTTTCCACTTTTTGCATGGAACTATAGATATGGGTTGAAAGTGATTCACTCATGCTACATCCATTGTCACAAGACGTTTGAGAACTGTCACAGAATCTGCCTCAAAATGGTTCAAGTTTTCAGTGGACATGATGTATGTCTGGCGTTTGTTTCCTGCTACCAGCATCCTTAGGACTCATCAACATGAGACCTTGTGCATATCCAGTACAGCTCTTATGATATTTCACCCGCTGGCCTGCCACAATGATATCGTGGATTGCAGTGACGTTTTCCTCTGTGCCGGACGTTATACATTTCACTAGGGACAGCTTGGCCTGAAATGTTAATAACCAATAGCATTTCAGAGTAGTGAGAGCCAATAGAGCCTGTGTATGGTTTGGCGGACTTTGGTGTTCTGTTGGCACTGTGGCAGACTCGGATTTAATGGAAGCTGAATGTTTACACGTGCAGCATTGTGGGAACAATTTGTCGCAAACGATTCATGGAATAATGCAGTTCTTTTTGTGAAAGACGAGAGAGAAATAAAAGTTGGTCCACATTTTCAATACACGAGTGCTTGTGTTGTTGGATTCTGCCTTTGAAATATTCTTGTATTTTAAAAATTCACTGAAAACGTTTTTTGTAATATGTAACAGTCACTGAATTTAATAGCTGTCTTGGCGAATAGTGGTTCTTGCTACAATTTGTATATTTTTTCTTCCAGTGATCATTTAGTGAGACATAAAACGTAAAGTATGGGAATTATGGTACACACCACAGTCAGACACAGTAACATTTATGTCCATTCTCCATTTTGCACACAGTTCATTATGATTCTTAGTGTTGTGGAATCTAAATCTTGACCACTGAAATCACGAAGGTGTTGTTAACGATTTGATCACAGTCAAATATTTGCGATAAGCAAGGCTATAAATAGCATTGCTACTTATTTCACTCACAGTAATTAAAGCTGTGTTTCTAAGTTCCTGTCTAACCACACTGTCGGAGATCACGCCATATTTGCAAGAAACAGCAAAGTATTTGAAGCAACTTGCAGCTACCTACCATGCATGCAGGCGCGCATGCGCAAACTCGAGAATGGGAAAAAGTATTTCGAAGTAACAGGACACAAACCCTCTTCTTCCAATACCATACTCACCTATTCCTACCCACAACACCACACTACACACATACTAATGTTAGCTTTTGTATTGTTTATCTAGAATCTCCTACTTGCTTTTTATCGCTGATGTGTCATTAAATCCGAGGAAACACCCTGCATTGCTATCATACACCGTCTATGTTCAGAAGTTGCCATACATAAAAATATCTGCTCTGGAAATTCTCGCTCAGATGGAAGTGGTCAATGAATAGCCATGGAACATTCTGTGGACAGAGAAAGCCCATTTCCACCTTCAAGGACCTGTTGATACCCAGAATTGCAGTACATGGGCAACAGAAAATATGCCTGCACATCAACTGTACCACTTCATTCTTCAAAGGTCTCTGTGTGGCGCTGATTGATAGCATCTTTGTTGTAGGGCTGTATTTTTTTCTAAGAGATGAGTCCTGCTGGTCCTGTTACCTGTACCGTCACAGGTAAACATTAAGAGGATCATTTGTGCGCCAACACCAATCCAACCCTTCAACAGTGAGGATGTGTGGGTAGGACCATTTTTATGCAAGACGGTGTTCGTCTGCACACTGCACAGTCTGTGAAGCAGCTGCTGCAGAGGCATGTTGGAAATGCTAGAAGTATCAGCCATCATATCCCTACAGTCTGACCATCCAAATCACCTGATCTGAACCTTTGTGACTTCTGCTTGAGAGGTTATCTAAAGGTTTTGTGTTTGGTGCTGCATTTATGAATGTAGCTGAACTGAAGGCACGCATTGCACAGCACATTCTGAATGTGGTCCCCAACACACTCTTTGTTTTGCGATTTCAACTTGTGGCAGAAAACGGTGGACAACAAATTGAACATGTCTTGTGCTAGTCTCATGACAATTAGAAACCGATGTCATTTTACCTTCTTATGCGGGTTTTGTCCTCAGGACGATTAAAAACCGATTTTTTCCATCCAATATGGTGCGACCTTGCCATAGCGGATGGTCTTATCAAACCAACAGTGTCACAATCGTTGATTGCCGAACTTGTACAGTACGAATAACGTAATGCGCAACTCAAACCACAGCTGTCATATTGTGATTCATCTGTCATTTGTGGCTGACCCCATTTACATTAAGAGGTTTACAGCGTCATCTATCGGTAAAATTTTTTGTTCCTTAATGTTTCCCTTTCCATCAATAATATGCTGTTCAAGTTTTACACCATTCCAAACAGTGGCTCTCTTCCTACAGCGTTTTGAAACTAGAACTTTTATTATGGGCACCCTGGTCTTAAACATTTACTTGTGTAGATAAGACTGCTGACTGGTGCATAGTATAAGCAATCTTTGTCACAATATTTACACATGTCAGATGAACTGAATACTGGGCAGAGCCTTAACCTTATCTCACAGTGTCTAAGGGTATACCTGTAAATATCAGCTAGCGGAAAAATAAAGCAAAACGACATTCTAAGAGGTGGTGTATATCCTGCATGGACTATAAACTATAGCACTGAAGACTACCTGCTATAGTACTCAACAAGGTCAATGTACAGAGCTGTGAACTGAATAAAGAATTTCCGCTAACTTTGGTAGTTTATCAGAATTACTTTGATGCTATCTGATTTAAAATTACTATACATGTTTTCTCAAAAAAGGGAGACATTTTTATATTAACCTGTATCTTTCACTATTTAGATGATTTCTCCTATCTCCTTTCACAATACTAAGTATTTAGCTGTAAGACGTATTTATTTGTCTGGCTCTCCTTGTCTTTGAACTGAATGAAATCAGAGCTTGGTACGTGAAGGAAATGCCTTCATTACTAGTCAGTTTGTACATATTTAACATAATTTATTACTATAATATGAGGATGAAATTTTGGTTAATTGCCTTCAAAGTACTAAGGATAATAGTACTGCCAAATGTATGTGGGCTTTGAAGATTACATTTCGACTTCACACTTCACAAGTTCTATATGAATAGTTCGCTCTCATTTGACCTAACACATTCGCCTATTATGTGTTCTAAATGAAATTAAATGCATATATTTGATTTGAATACAAAATATATAAAGGCCAATTTTGCTATGACTAGATAAATAATGTTTTCCTGGACTCCATGAATATTGAGACACTAAAGAATGTCAATGTTTTTCTAGCTCAGGCTAGAGTAACTGTGCTATGTCATGGAAACCTATTTCTTGGTTTGGTTTGCATGTACCTTTCACACAGAAATATGTATACAGGGTGTTACAAAAAGGTAGGGCCAAACTTTCAGGAAACATTCCTCACACACAAATAAAGAAAAGACGTTATGTGGACATGTGTCCGGAAACGCTTAATTTCCATGTTAGAGCTCATTTTAGTTTCTTCAGTATGTGCTGTATTTCCTCTATTCACCGCCACTTGGCCCAATTGAAGGAAGGTAATGTTGACTTCGGTGCTTGTGTTGACATACGACTCATTGTTCTACAGTTCTAGCATCAAGCACATCAGTACGTAGCATCAACAGGTTAGTGTTAATCACGAACGTGGTTTTGCAGTCAGTGCAATGTTTACAAATGCGGAGTTGGCAGATGCCCATTTGATGCATGGATTAGCACGGGGGAATAGCTGTGGCGCGGTACGTTTGTATCGAGACAGATTTCCAGAACGAAGGTGTCCCGACAGGAAGACGTTCGAAGCAATTGATCGGCGTCTTAGGGAGCACGGAACATTCCAGCCTATGACTCGCGACTGGGGAAGACCTAGAACGACGAGGACACCTGCAATGGGCGAGGCAATTCTTCGTGCAGTTGACGATAACCCTAATGTCAGCGTCAGAGAAGTTGCTGCTGTACAAGGTAACGTTGACCACGTCACTGTATGGAAAGTGCTACGGGAGAACCAGTTGTTTCCGTACCATGTACAGCGTGTGCAGGCACTATCAGCAGCTGATTGGCCTTCACGGGTACACTTCTGCGAATGGTTCATCCAGCAATGTGTCAATCCTCATTTCAGTGCAAATGTTCTCTTTACAGATGAGGTTTCATTCCAACGTGATCAAATTGAAAATTTTCACAATCAACATGTGTGGGCTGACGAGAATCCGCACGCAATTGTGCAATCACGTCATCAACACAGATTTTCTGTGAACGTTTTGGCAGGCATTGTTGGTGATGTCTTGATTGGGCCCCATGTTCTTCCAGCTACGCTCAATGGAGCACTTTATCATGATTTCATACGGCATACTCTACCTGTGCTGCTAGAACATTTGCCTTTACAAGTACGACACAACATGTGGTTCATGCATGATGGATCTCCTGCACATTTCAGTCGAAGTGTTCGTACGCTTCTCAACAACAGATTCGGTGACCGATGGATTGGTAGAGGCGGACCAATTCCATTGCCTCCACGCTCTTCTGACCTCAACCCTCTTGACTTTCATTTATGGGGACATTTGAAAGGTCTTGTCTACGCAACCCCAGTACCAAATGTAGAGACTCTTCCTGCTCGTATTGTGGACGGCTGTGATACAACACGCCATTCTCCAGGGCTGCATCAGCGCATCAGGGATTCCATGCGACGGAGGGTGGATGCATGTATCCTCGCTATGGAGGACATTTTGAATATTTCCTGTAACAAAGCGTTTGAAGTCACACTGGTACGTTCTTTTGCTGTGTGTTTCCATTCCATGATTAATGTGATTTGAAGAGAAGTAATAAAATGAGCTCTAACATGGACAGTAAGCGTTTCTAGACGCTTGTCCACATAACATATTTTCTTTCTTTGTGTGTGAGGAATGTTTCCTGAAAGTTTGGCCGTACCCTTTTGTAACACCCTGTATATCTATCCTGTAAATATCTTACTTGTATTCTATTACACTGGATATTGCCATTCATGGGGGCGACATTAATGTAAGTATTTGTAAGAAATAAGTACTGAAAGACTACAACCAGTGAACTTGACTCTAAAAATGTTTTTGCATTTGTGAGTGCATGGTGAAACTGTTAGACACTGGTAAACAAAGTATGGTGCTAATGCGTGTTGGAATGGACGACCAGACAATCGAACAAAAACAGTGTTAGTTATTTTGCTCTTACATGAGTCGAGATCTCCAAACTGCTTTCACACTCGTGGTGTTGTGTGGAAGATAGATTCCTCTCGAATGTCCTAACATACTCAATATTTATTATGCAATAATACTGTGTCAGTACATTGTGCGAAAGTGCGAGACCAAGAACGGCATAATGGTTTTGCAAAATATTTGCACATGGTTCCCGTCACTGCGTTCGTAGTGGAAATGTCGGTGCTCGATATATAGCACTCGCATGTGTTCCGGTTGCTATCGCTACAAGCAGGAGAAAGTAAAGCAAGGGGGTGCGGCGATGGGCGAAAAAGTGTCTTGGAAGGCGTTATATACACGACCATACTAAATGAAGTTGCAGCAAAGCTAGATGACAATCGGAGTTTCCTAAGGATGGACAAGGAATCATTCAACGAATTGGTGAACTTCGTTACACCTAATGTACACAAAAAAGTTACTCTTCATATACTCGGCGGATTTCACTTTCCACAAAGCTCGACGTGATGTATACAACTGGAAATAGTAAGCTACATTATTGCAAAGGATCGATAGGTAGTGCTGTTATGTACTCCCACAACATACAATTAAAACTTCTGCAACGAAGAGATAAGCATTTGTAGTGTTATATCTGTGCACTTAAACACTGTTGTTGAATGTTTCTATATCTAATTACTGAATAAGTATTAATATGCGATCAAACTACTCCCCTGAATGCAATTCAACGGATGATTCCTTTCATCTGTGTTTCCTGATGTATTCATATTCGTACGGCGTTGCTGTATTAGTTGTTTGCATGTCCGCATGATCTGCTGCGTATTGCACAATATCATCGTTTCAAAAATACAATATATTGCGCAATATATTGAGCGAATGTAATATTTTTAAAGTTCTATAGACTTCTTCAATATATGTGCACACCGTCAACTCCGCAATCGGATGATCAATATTATTGTGCAATACTCCATATCGTACAATAAACGTTGAGTGTGTGAGGGCCCCTAAGGTCGTGTACAATGAGTTAAATTTTAGTTGGCAGACTGCTCCCTAGTCCTAAAACTAAACTCCTTCTGACCAGGCCATGGAGGCCCTACGGTACCGACCGGCCACCTTGTCATCGTCAGCCCATAGTCGTCAGTGGATGCAGATATGGAGAGGCATGTGGTCAATACACCGCTCTACCGGCCATATATTAGTTTCCGAGACTGCTCCCTAGTCCTGAATCACTAGAAGTCGGTAGCGGTCGGATGGTATTAGTGGTAGTCTTTTTTTTTTTGCTGCAGCGGACATTAGGTAGCTGACCGTATTGTGTGAGGTAGCCACTGTTGCCTGCTTTGTTATTATTTTACCCTTTACCGTTTTGAGAATTTTTTATTGTTAAATACGTTATCAGAATGAGTGATGAGGCAGTTCCTGACCCATCTTGGGCCTACGACGCCTACCCATAGACCTAGTGTTAGAAGAAAATCAGTGCTCCGTAGCGATGCTCCCAAAATTATATTTCGCGCAACTGAATGTTGCAGAATGGAAAGGAAGCAGAAAGTATTAATCCACTCCACTACAAATATTCCACGAGAGCTGCTACATGCGCAGCACAAAGCATGTGTACAGTTCATGCAGGATATGATGGTCGATGTGCACTGACCAGTTTTTGTCCAAAACGCAGGGCAAGTTCATTCGTTTGTTCGGAAGAGGAGGTTGATTAGGGGTTTTCCACCTTTCGGCAGGTCAGCGATGACGGAATCGAGTCGTGGGTCCTGCAGTGTTTCTCAAACGATTTTACAAAAACTGTGTGTGGTGGCCTTCAGTCCAGAGACTGGTTTGATGCAGCCCTCCATGCTACTCTATCCTGAGCAAGCTTCTTCATCTCCAAGTAACTACTGCAACCTACATCCTTCTGAATCTGCTTAGTGTACTGACGTTTTGGTCTCCCTCTACGATTTTTACTCCCTGGAATATTTTACCCAAGAGGACGCCATTATCATTTAACCATACAGTAGCTGCATGCCCACAGGAAAAATTACAGCTGTAGATTCCTCGTGCTTTCACCCTTTTGCAGTAACAGCACAGCAAGACGGTTTCGGTCAATGTTACAAAGCCAAATCAGTCAATCGTCCAGACTGTTGAACCTGCAACTACTGAAAAGTCTGCTGTCCCTCTTCAGGAACCACACGTTTATCTGGCCTCTCAACAGATACCCTTCCATTGTGTTTGCACCTATGGTACGGCTATCTGTATCGCTGAGGCACGCAAGCCTCCCCACCAGCGGCAAAGTCCATGGTTCATTTTTGCTTTACTTGTAACTTTATATGTCAGGCTCATGATGATGTGCCCATCATTTCGTGAATGGTCATAGTTATTGTGTCATTCATGTGAAAGTAAGACACTGCACGAAATTCGGAAAAGTGTACGATGAAAAATAGAGGTCGCTATAATTTTGCGTTTGGTGCATATTACATAATATGTTGTTGCGTATGAAATTTAGCTAACATATTGAATTTTTCTTTAGACTTGGGTAGAGATATCTATCTGTCACCAATCTCGAGAAAACTGATCTGATGTAATATACTCATTTGCGATCGTACCGCACCAGTGATAAAGTCAGATTGAAATATCCACAACATTCCTTATACTTCATATACGGTTTCAGGTATCGAAAAGGGATTTTGGCAAATGACGGCACGCAAAGGGGAGAGTATTTTGCTATATCGTTTTCATGTAAAACTTCATTATCCACCGTGTTATTCCAATAACTACAGACATTTCGGTGAAAGAATGTGATTTTTAAGGGCCATTGAAAGCTGGTGAAACGAGAACTGCTGTGGGTTTTGGAAGAAATTACACGTTTTTTTGTACCGATGATATTCTTTTTCATAAGCTATTGACTTTACTCTTACTGAGTTGTTGAGTTAATAAACTTAATAAACCAATGTTTCAGAATTATCTCGCAACTGTTCCTGCACAACATGCTAGCGGGGTGAAAAAGAGAAAACTCTGCTGTGTTTTGGCAAAAGAATTATTCAAAATTTGCCACTCTTGACGCTTCTGTGACAGTTACAAGTGGTTAACAAGCCAGGTGAAAACAAATCGCTGCTTTTTGGGTGGAATTCTTTTTGGATACTAACGAAAGCAGAGGTGACAGTACATCTTTTTGAATGGTCACTATGCAAGTGTGGGCATGGTGAGGCCCCGGTTAATATTTACAAAAAATGTGAGTGTAGGCTTCAGTTTCGAACAGTACTTCCCCTCCAGCACTTGGCATTTCCCCTACAACACTTGCCTGTAACCCCCATCACTACCACTCTCCCCACATGTGCCCTGCTATCTACACATCTACATGATATTCTCCATGGACTATAGAACTGGGAGTTCTGTTTCCAATAATCTTCCTGACGAATCATTGAAAACACCTGGGAAGAAAAGATGTGTGTCCACTTCAGATATTTTGTTCAAAGTCACTTTAAAGGAGCCCACGATTTTGCACGAACTACTTTATGTTGTATCTATCATTACTACCATACAGCTCTGTATGCAAACACCGCAGGTTATTGTATTATTTAGAATCACATCCACAATGCAGTACAGTCCCACTGTCGTTGAAATTAATTATTAATACAGCCACATCAGATATAAGTGAGGAAGAATCAGCTATGTAAGTGGACGATAATGACAGTGAAAACGAATGGTCATATGGCTAGAAGTGTTTTTATGGAAGTATGAAAGCTTCAAGAAATGCGAAACAATCAGTAATTCATTGAGTTTTAAATTTCATTTCTATTACATATTGTTTCCTTCCCTTGCGACAGGTATACTTAATCGCTGCAGTTAGGGTCTTTACTAACCACATTAATGGATACAAAGGTTTCAGTTTCATTTACAAATAACATTTAAAGCTGTTTGTACTTCCTTGCATGACTTTTGACTTCGTGGAAGCATAATGTATTGTTTATGGTACCAGCACTGTAGGGGCTGGGTGGCTACGTGTCCCTCACACGGCTCTCCATCCCTGTGCCAAATGACATGCTGGCCGGGCTTGTTTCCTCCGCTCCTCGCTGGTCCTCCAGAACTTAGCAGTCTTATAGTTAATACATTGTACTCCATCTCTGCCGTGTAGGTAGCAACTAATGAATATTGATGGGGAGCTATGTTATTGCCAAAGTGAAGGTGCTGCCTTGTAGGTAGCAACTAATGAATATTTATGGGGAGCTAATTACACATTGTTACTGCCGAAGCAACAGTGAAGTTGCAAAGTCCTTCCTAGTGCCAGTATTCAGGATATCAGGGAACGGTTGCAACAGTTGTGAGCCAGTTTGCCTCAGGAGAGGATGTGATGCGTTTATGACACCCTTCTCAGCCAAATAAATGGATGCATCCAGGCCAGAGAGGGAGAAGACTCTTACTGTTAAATGGGCTCAAACTACGAAGTTCTTTGTAATTTGATTCGATGATGTAATCACTGAAATATTATGACACATCCTCTCAACTCATGAAGTTCCGTTTTGTTTCCTACTCCTCTTCTGGGAAGCCTATTTGTTGTAAAGAATGAAAACTGATAAACCGACTAAATACTATGATTCTCTCCAAAACAGAAGAGGTAGTATTTTATTTCTCATACACAACAGAGACAAAAAGTATATTTTATCTCATAAGCAATGAAAGTTCAAGAAACGAGTAGTGTTATAAAAAATGTTATTAAAATGCACATCAAGAAGTGACGTCATGCTAGCCATTTCCAGTATGTCACTGGTCACAGCTAACTGCTAGTACCAAGTGCAGATAGTGCAGTGGTTATCAAACTGGACTCACATTCAGGAAGACAATGGTTCAAACCCATGTGCAGCCATCCTGATTTAGGGTTTTCGTGATTTCCCTAAATTGCTTAAGGTAAATGCTAGGATGATGGTTCCTTCTTCATCCTTCCATAATCCGAGTTTGTGCTCCATATCTAATGACGTAAAACACCAATTTCCTCCTTCTCCTCCTCCTTCTCCCCCTCCAACTGCTAGTATCACAACTTTCTGTTGACCCCACAATTATTAACGGTGTGATACGTCACTTTACATGTTGCATTGTTCCTCAAGGCCATCACATTGAGACCTGACTGAATGTGAAATTAACTTAGCTTTCTGAGTCATATTCAACCCAAATGGAATATTTCTTAAGGTAGTAGAGCGTTCTAGCAATTAAACTATGATAATCCCTGTACAAATGTTCTGATAGCCAAAAGGACCCTTTAATGTGAAACTATCAGGAACTAAATTAAGATCAAACTATAAGAACTCGAGAAAATAGGTAGAGACTCCGCCCGTCACTCACAATCAGTTTGATTAAGCTAATTTTGTTATTTTGGGTCCTCTCTTTCTTAGTCATACCGCAAACAGAAAATCTCATTCATAAGGCACGTTTCCCTTTCCTTGACAAAGCATCAGCAGCGATCATATTGTAGTTATTGCAAGTAGGTGATAGGAGTAGCTGTATTTGATCAGAATTGTATGGGTACTCAGTAATCGTGGTGGTGTTGCATTTTCCAGCTTTTTGAATGATGTTAGTGGAGGTGCACTTAATCAAGTGTTGCCTGGCTAAGTATAGATAGCAGTGGTGTCATTGCTTCTTATAAGCAACAATACTGATTATGCTCTACCTATTTCATCCTGCTCCACAAGATAGCCTACACTATGCACACATGTACTGGTAGTAGCACTTACCTTACTGCACTGTCTCACATTTCCCTTGTAAACAACCAGGAATGGAACAAAAAGCCATAACATTTGAAGGAAAATGCCCAACAATCTGGTCCTTCAAATACCTGAAGCACATATCTCATTAGCATTGACTAGGCACATATACTGCGGAAGACTTTAAGTTACACTGAACTTCTTTGGATGAATATATAACGACTGAGTACAGTTGCAGATAAATTTTTGTCTAATATGAACCATGTTGTGAGCTGAATATAATCTATGAATAACCATGCCGTATTCCTTTTTAGATGAAGTTGTCATTTATTTGTTTTACATTTAGTGACTGCAGTGTAATATTGAATGATAGTTAGTCATACTCACCACCAATATTAATGATTTTACCTCCATTGCCAATAGGTGATAATTTTGATATTGTTAATGGAATGTGTCTACTACTGCTATGAATAATTAAATGCAAGCTTCTCTTACAAGAACACAGTTAAATTTTTGGCAATCGTCCTGTGCTGGGTACTGCTTCTGGTAACCTGACTTAACCTTCTATTGGTGTACACATTTAACTGTAACAAACACAGAACAATAATAGGTAACAAGTTGTTCTACAGCTTCAGCTGGCCGACAAATGAAAAATTAAAGATCTGCATATCATGTCTGTAATGATGTAAACTCTTGTGTGCTACTTGCTGAGAAATTGGAAGTAAAGTTCCATCACACCTTTACAGTGAAGTACTTGTAGTAAATAAAGTTAGATTCATTCTGTGTTGAAAGCTTTGATCTGAGAATATTGATCGAAGGGTATTCAAAAGTTAAAGGGTAGTCAGAAGTTAAACTCATTCTGTGTTGAAAGCTTTCCTCTGACAAATAGATCGAAGGGTACTACGATGGTACCTAGTAGTTACTGCTGAGTAGTTCCTCTTCTAAACAACATCCATGCATGCAAACCAGTTGCTTCTTCTATGTAGACACTGTTTAACAAGAATGTCTCGATGTTGTCATATTGTAGAGCCATGCACATGTGCTTTCATGAACTGCAGCTAATTTGGTGCAAATAATAACCTGTAGATGTGATAGTGCAGTCAAATAGTCTATGCATTGACTAGAACTGCAAGTTAATAAAATACACAGAAATTGAAAAGTTACACGAATAATTTAATAACAATGGTTCTATTCTAATGTCTGTAATTGAAATAGAAAACAGAGAATTATGTTGAATAATGTTTATTCAAGATACGGAATCTCAAATAAAAGGGAAGTGGTTCAACAATATCCAATTAAAATACAGACAGAAATTATCCTTATCAAATGCAGTAAAGTTACATTGAAAGCTTTCTGAGAATGGTAGCAGAACTCCTGACTGAATGGTCATTGAAGATATGTGAAAACTAAGTCCATTTTGTAATTACAATGCACTAAATATTCATGAGCTCAAAACAGTTCAGAGTTCAACATGATGATTCATAAATTAACATACATGATGCAAAGAATAGTAACTCAGACTCTGCCTGTTCTCAGTTCCATAAATAAACTGTCAAAAGGTAGAGTCCTGCTCTGGAGCACATCCAAACCTTTCGAAATATAAGTCCATTCGGAAGTTAAAGTATGGTAGCAGCCATTCAACACTCAGAATCAATTACCTAGACAACCAAATCATGCATATTACTGCAGACAGGTCTGACTTATACTCAAAGTCGCGTAAAAGTGCCAGAATCGCTCCCTTGAGCTCTTAACTCGAAAGGTCCCAAACTCCCATAGTGTTCTGTTACTGTCTGCTTTTCGATTGGGTGAAGGCCATCCCCATCAAAAACATATCGTCTTGACTCAACATGACCACTCCCTGGATTAAACTAAAATATTACAATATTTAAATAAAGAAATGTTATAAACATTTGGTCACAAATAGATCATTTACAGTAAATATAAGTAAAAGTTGGTTCATAAATAAATAATTCAAGATTTTTGCACAAGTTTGCTGATGATAAATGACAACAGATTGTTGTTAAATATCTTTTAAACAATTATTTGTGCCTTCTTGATAGAAACATCTTTTGGTTCCCTTTTCAACTGTCGTGTCTGTTAACACACATGACTGACCACTTTTAAATTAGCACAGTTTTTAATAACACTTGCAATCAACATTTAAATAAAGTTACTGGCAAAATAGTAAATTGTTCATTAACTAACTACACAAGTTTGACAATACGTGAAGTATTCATACAGTATTCATTTGCTGTGTAATTGAGGAGAATACGATGTTCTGACAAACATTTGCATAGTTAAAAAGATATAAAAAGCACTGCAAACCAATACATAAAATAGATACAGATACATAACTTTCAATGGTGATAGCTATAGTGTAGTGCTATCATCTGAGGTATCGTTTGTTGAAATCGCATGAAGCGATTAAAAGTTGTTAATTCAGAGGTTTATTGTGCAAATGTTTATTCACTGTCAAATATTAACTCTGTAGTTCTAAAGGTTTTTAATCATTGGTGTGTCATTGTATTTCCACATTTTCCTGGGATCGCCATTGCATTAAGATTTGCTTTAATACACAATGTGAATTATTATAGACTTTAATGAGCAGTAAGAAGCTCTCTTTCAGCTTGTCTGACACTCCACCATGACATGGAGCACTGTCTGCTGCACAAAGGCCATGCAAGTGACAGCCGTCAAAATCCCCCATACTGGGATTTTCCCTATTTCTGGCGACATTGCTAGTCTTTGTACCTGGACTCGTTCATACCAGTCATCTAGCCAGAAGCTGGAACTGCTGTTGCACACACTGAGACCTGGGCCCACTAACATTCAACCATACATCAAATTCACCTTACTTCATAGCAAATCTGGGTGGCCAAATTGCTCACCTACATATCCATAACGTTGCAGTATTCAATAGAGACTGTGAAATTAAGTGATGAACCCTGAACCTTCCGACATTCAAAATAGAGACCTTCATCGATTCTTTGAGAAATACTTAAACAAACCCAAGTATTGGGATCAAGAATTTTATCAGGCTGATATTTTGCCAATATTAAAAAGATGACAAAGAAAAATTCCTGATCTACACATCATCTCTATAATGATGCAAACTCTTTGTGTTACATTATGAGAAATTGTGGGTAAAAGTGGAATATTGGTAGTAAGTAAAGTTAAATTCAGCCTGTGGTGCAACCTTTCCTCTAAGAATGTTGCTCGAAGGGTATTCAAAAGTTAAAGGGTCGAAAGTTAAACTTGTGCTATGTTAAAAGCTTTCCTCTGAGAATATTGGTCCATGGGTATTGAAGAGAGACTGTAAAAGAAAGTGATGAATCCAGAACCTTTCAACATCCAAATTGGATATATTTAAGGATTCTTTGAGAAATACTTAAAAAAAAACAAGTACTGAGATCAAGAGCTTCATCAGGCCGATATTTTGCCAATATTAAATAACAAATTATCTATCAATGTGATAAACTAATCACTGTCCCTAAAGATGACATAAAAACTTTTCTATCGTTTGTTGACTCACTGGAGATGCTCAAAGATGACAGGAGAGCTACTGAAGCAAATAATGGTCAAGTGACATTCAGGAACCCGTGTGACATAATAGACAGGCATGATGCAATGGAGGAACGCGATAGCCACTGTGCACCCTGCAAGCAACTCAACGCTGAAAAGTACTGATGCAGGATAATGATGCTTATATATTTAAATATGCAGTGTTGGTCGAAATTTCACCCAGTGTGTCTACCACAAAGAAAGGCTGGTAGCATGCCCTCAACTAGCCTCCTTCTAACCAACACATGGCCATTACTGGCACTGGTGCAGAACCATTTTCCATAAAAAAAACACAGCAGACCTCCATCCTGCCCTACAATGAGCTCTCGCTTGACAGCACTGAAGCTGCAAATGGCAATGATTTGGCGTCAGTGGAATCCACACACTAAGGGGTGACTGGCTCAGATTTGTTGCACACTACATGGTGTCTGCCACAGAGCTGTTCCCGAAAAAACCGATTTGCAATATCTTGTTGTGTCAGTGTGGTGCCAACTGCAGGTTAAGATGCTACTACTGATGAAATATAATACGCCATAGCCATACACTGAACCCTCTCTTGTTGTGCCATGTGGCCAGTCTTCTTACAATTGTACATTCTCTGAACACCAATGCCAGAAATCATTAACAGTGCCTACATTCCTGCCAAGTCTTTCTGCAGTATCGCAGAAGGTATATCCAGCTTCTTGCAGCACTATTATATGACCTTGTTCAAACCTAGTGGGGTGATGATACTGATGTATTTGTTGCTTTAAATACATTCTTGAATAATATTAACTCTCCATGTCCAGTCTCAAAGGTAACTAATGCTCATGAACGTTACATAGTACATTTGAAGCAAATTTCATTTGGATCCTCATAGTGGCACTGCTAGTGCCATTTTTATGCGACTGGCGTGAAATTTGAATAAACATCATCTTTCAGATGTGGAAACATGCCTACCAACTTTCGATTATGCCGCACAACACCTTGTTGGTGTTGCGATTTTTTTTCGCCAATGTAGATCTGGACCAGATTGTATGAATGTGGACTCGTCCATATGTGCCCAAGGTTATCCTGAGTATGCTGCAGAAGTTTCACTGGGAAGCCATTGCACATTCTCCACAAAGTTCAGATCTTTCCCCATTAGATTTCCATATTTTTTAAGCCTTGAAGGAATACATTCATCGCCACTGATTTGCTTTGGATGAAGCAATGCAATCCTAGGTACAATCATCGTTGCATAAGCAATTGCAAACATTTTTCTATGAAGGCATTGACTGTCTTGCCCTACGGTGGGATAAATATGTTAAAATTTACAGTGATTACTTTTGAAATAATAAATAGTTTACTTACTTTTTTGGCAGCTGTCTTATTTTCATTTGAATGCCCTTTATATATGCATTGAAAAGAGCGATGAGTGGCCCAGTAATCAAGTAGATACATGGAAACTACTTCAATGGCATTGGCAAAGCTGCAACTATATTCTCAGTGGCACTCATATCGTGTCTGGTAAATGGAAAACCTTTTTTGAAAGCAAACAATATCCGACAGATTCTTTCAAAACTCCATCCAGAGGCTAATTCTGTAGCACATTTATTTACGGTACTGAACTGATTCATTGAAACATGTATGTTGCACCAAAATAGTCAATCATTATAATAACATTTGAGGAAATTGTGGCTCAGGTTCAGCATTCATCTAGATATTTCACACCACAAGAGCAGATATTCAGGGAAACCAGTGAAACTTAATGGTCAAAACCTATCCCAAACTACCATAGGCAAGCATACACACACGAGAAAATACAATGAGTTCTTGCAAACTTACAAGAAAAAGTCATGCAGTGAAAAAATAATTTTCACTGTACTATAGTGCAGTTACATCAATTACAAGTTTGAGATTATATTTTAATATAGAATTACCCAAAGTCTTCCTCATTTAGCCACCTAATTAAGAAATAGGAGCCACTTGATAATGGTCCTTAATTAATTACAAGGATTCTGAATCCTGGAGGGTTTCTGTTACCTTATCCCAGATCACGCAAGATCAAAGAACTCTAGTGTTATCATAATCTAAAGAAGTGTTATGTATAATGTGACAGCTTTTTCTTCACTTAACAAACATGACACAAACAGTCTGAAAGTTATTTTCAACTAGACTAACACCATTGTTAAAAAATGTGAAAAAGTGACTATGTTTATTGGAAAACTGGCAGAAGCATCATGCACTGTATATACAGTAGTAGGAATATTATATTATGTGTATATTAGGTAAAGAATATGTGTATAGTTTAATGTATGCATATGTAGATTTTCTATGTGACTTGTCCAAAACATGGCCTATTCATAACAACAGCAGTTACCTATTTCTGACACTGAAAAGTAAGAGTAAATAAATAAAGGTGACCAGATTTTGTATACACAACATATAATGTATCATACTTTGTGTGACTGACTTTGTCAAGTGAGCTAACGTAAGTTTGACAGACAGTTTTGAAGAGATATAATCTCAGTGATTACTGGTGACCATTCCTGTATACAGGGAGTGTATGATCCATGTAATTGGTTTTGTGAGTATTGTATGCTTGTATTTTATATAATTGGTTCGACTTAGGTTAGTTATGAACTGAGTTGACCAGTAGTTTTAATAGACTTATGCTGAGTTTGGCATCTTAAAAACTTTTTTACTGGCTAAGCTATCTGGTCAGACAGCAGATAACAGAAATAAAAAAATAACAACACGTGGATGCTAGATTCCAACTAGGCAGAGTATAATATTTTGCAACAAAACAAGGAATGAATGTAAATCACTCTTAAAGAATTCTGAAACTATAAATATAATCCAACATTCATTCACTATTACAATAATAACAACAATTTACTTATTTCTAGCATTATTAGCATTTACCTGTGTGTAGAGACTAATGTAAGAAGAACAGGTGCAAAGAACGTTTTGTGGTAAAGCACTGTACCAAATCTGTGCTGAAAACTCGATTAATGTATCTCTACACTCGTTAAAACACTATGGTCAATTTGAACAAGAATGTTAAACTGACATTAGGTCTGATCCATTAATGGCACAGCTAGTATGTGCGAATAGTGTAGAAATCTCGATTCTGTGTAGGCCAGAGTACCATATCAACACAAGTGTTATTGTCATGGCAAAAAAATAAAACAACTAAGCAAGACAATATCACAATATCACAGTATAGATACATGTATGTACATACTAATTGTTTTGCTTTCCGTTCCTGCTGGAGAAATGTATATTGTCAATAACATACAAGAATGTCATTTCTGTGTTTGTAACCACACATGATAACAGAAGCAAACCTGTTTCATTACAGGACACGCATAGTAAGATGTCGAGAAACAGTAGAGCACACACAGATGCTGTAAACAGTAATGTGATAACCAAAGCAAATGTGTTTCATTCCAGGGCACCCATAGTAAGATGTCGAATATTCATCTGCTTTTCATTATATGTTTCATATATGCTCAAACAACATCCACACAGATGACTACATGATACGAGAGGTCCTGTTCCAGACACAGCATTCATCATTGTAGT
This sequence comes from Schistocerca cancellata, assembly GCF_023864275.1. Taxonomy (NCBI): domain Eukaryota; kingdom Metazoa; phylum Arthropoda; class Insecta; order Orthoptera; family Acrididae; genus Schistocerca; species Schistocerca cancellata. Next base: position 193,556,275 of record NC_064634.1, read on the forward strand.
CATTGTATCAGATCCAGCCTCAATGATGCCATCCCACCTTAGGTGTTGGACCTGTTTTCATATGGCTAAAAGGAGAATTGAGGCAAAAAAAGTCGTTGGACCAAATACTGTCCAGCTGAATTCTGCTTGATGGCCTCTGAGCACATTGTACTCACTAAACTTTCTTAACGTCATGTTAATTTTGTTTCTAATGATGTTACAGAATTTTCTGTTGACTGTACTTGCAACTAATGGACAATTACCAGTTGATCACATGAACCACACAAATTGCTCTGAAAATGTATATGTGCTAGTTTAAGAACACTTGATGTTTACTCATACTATTCAATGTGGCAATGTGCTAAATAATCAGGAAAACATCACATATAGTTATAATTGTTACTGCAGATGTAATGTATACATTAATTTTCACCAATACTGGGGGCAGTGTAACTTCTCATCTTTTCTCTTTGCACCATTTCTAATATGATCTTCGTGTATGCTGGCACACTTGTGTATAATGTGCTCATTAGATACGTTGAAATTAATTAGGTTGTGTTTAGGAATATTTATCTCTGCAAGATGCCTTCATTTGTATGTCATGCAAAATTATGACAAAAACGCTTCACTTGTTTGATTATTAAAGAATTCGACATCTTGTGGTGTGTAAAGCTACTCATTTGGCCCTACTGAAAATAAAACGTAAGTTTGTCTAACTTCGCAACTATAGATCTCATGGTATAATTAAATTCAGACCCTGAGATCAACTGTAAGAATTTTCAGCGCCAGTTTCCAGGGACCAGCAGCATTACTTCCCAACCATAGAGGAGGTCACGAACAAACAGTATCTGAATACATTACGTTTTTTTTTTTTTACTTTTAGCTCAACAGATGGCTCTAGAGATTATAATGGAAGACAGTTGTCATCCTGTGGATGATGTCACAGTATGAAATTACCTCTGATACTATTGTCAACTGGAAAACTTCTCCACAATCAGAGAGCATCATACAGGATTCTCAATGCTTCAAAATGATGTCTTTAGAAGGAACTGTACAATTTCTGGAGTTTTGGCAGTTGGCACAGGTTGGTGGCAGCATATCATGTGAGGTACAGAGTACAGAATATTATCCATAGGTCTCTATTTGTCGAATTCCGAATCTCCACAAGAGGTCGATTCAGATTCAGTGGAATGGCGCAGATCCAGGTGAGATTGAAACCAGATCTCCTGGTGGTTACTGCATTATATCCTTCCATCGTTGGCATTCCTCAGAGTGGCTTACATAGTTTCTAATGGATCGCCAAAAACCTGGTCAGTGATATCTGCATCTGATTGTGCCTGGAGTCTTCATGAATCACAGGTGATCAGATGCTGGAGTGTTGTGGAAATACTTTACGATAGCTGGCTGCAGATGATCTGGGAGGACAAGCATCCATTTCTGCTACAATGCTCTCTTTATGATTGGGATTCTATTTTGATGGGTTCCTCGTCCTTCAAAGCTTCTGCAGTTTTCTGCAAGGTTGGATCTACCTTCTGTTTAGCAGCAATGTGATTTAATGCAGCAATGAATGAGGTTTCATCAACATGTTGTGTCCCACAAAAGATTCCTTGAAAGGCATTCGGTGTCCTTGTGTTTTGTCCACTTCTATATACCACTGTGACGTTGTACTTCTGAAGCCACTGTTTCCATCTCACCAGTACATCCAAAGGATCCTTCAGATTAGTCAGACAACATAGAGAATGGCTGTCTATCACAGAGATGAATGCTTTGCTAAATAAATATAGTCAGAAATTGCTGATCGGCTGAACAGCTGTAGGGCATTCTTTCTCGTCTTTAGAGTAGCTCATTTCGGAGTTGGGGAGCACTCTGAAAGCATAAGCTATTATCTTTTCAGCACCTTCCTGAATTTACACTAGAATTGCACCTAGCCTATACCCCCTAGTGTCAGTGAGAATTTCAGTTTTGGCACTCTTGCTGTACACGCCTCAAGATTTTTATCTCTTGGGCCGCGAAGATTCAGTGGAGGTCTTCAGTCTGAACACATTTCAACATAGTTTCTTCAAATGTATTTGAAGAAACGTTAATTTTGTCCAGATAGCAAGGACACGTTGTCCATGTAAGGCGTTGAAACAGGTTGTCCTTCAAACGTTCAAAGGTGTCCTGGGTGTTATCTACCAGCATGTTCTTAGTTGAGAAATATGGTACTTTGTTCCTTTCAAGCAGTCACGATGCCATCATCATAAGACTTAAAGATCACTTTAAATGGCGGTAATGTAGAGTTTGCCTATTACAGAAAAGAGTCTACCAATGATTTAGTTCTGAATCACCCTTTTAAAAATAAAATGATGGAGCTGTGACTGTTTCGAAACTGATCGTGTGGATAGTGGATTAAGCAACTGTCTGTGGTTTTCTTCATTTTTCAAAATAAATATGGTGAACGATGGATAGGCTGATGTGGTCCAACTGCGTGGCAGCCGCGATCGCCAGATCTTGTGGGGCCGTACTGAAATTCTAATTTACGAGATTCCTGGACGATCTACTGGCACAAGTTCTGGCTGCTGCACTAGATAGACACCAGGTGGCATGGAGAGTGTGTACCAGAACATGATTCGTAGATACAGTGTTTGTGATTACATTGGTGGTCAACTTATTGAGCCGCTGTTGTAATGAACCAGTACTATTTTGTACTTACAGTATCTTTCTTGTTTTGGAATAATGTAAACACATAATGTTTAAATGTTAATATAAATAAATGTGCTTAAGTGATAAATGGTTGTTTTGTTATGTATCCTTCATGCGTAATTCAACTCCTTAGGTAGAAGCGCATGAATTAATCATCTGTAATGAAACCGCGTTAGAATGGAAACGGTACGTGTCTGGACATTAGTCCCAATTTGAAACATCGCGTATTCACTCCATTCTACAAGTCCTAGAAGTTTGTAAGGGGATTTCCGAACCCTACATGTTTCACGTGAGCTCAGGCCACTACCCCACATGATACAAAAGGTCCCGTTTCCAGAGAACCACTTGTATTGAGACAACATTCACCATTGTAATCATTGTATCTGATACTGCATCAAGTGATACGACACCACCATAGGTGTTAGACCTGATTTCCAAAGGGTAAAAGGGGAATACAGTACAAAGAATATCGTTGGGCCACATACCATTCAGCTGGTTTCTGCCTGATGGTCTTCTGAGGACATTGTACTCAGTGAACTTTCTTAACGCCATGTTACTTTTGTTTCTAATCATGTCATAAAATTCCCTGTTGACTGTGTGTGCAACAAATAGGTAACTGTCAACTGATCACATGTACCACACCCATTCCTCTGAAAACATATGTATGCGATTTTAAGAACACTTAGTGTCATTCATACTATTCAACGTAGCAATGTGATACATAATCAGAAAAACATAGCATATGATCTTAAGCATTGCTACAAACGTAATGCATACAGTTACTGTTCTCGAATACTGGGGAAAGTGTAAGTCTCATACTTTATCTTTGCTTGATTTGCAATATGATTTTCATGTATGACGCTGCACTTGTGCATAATGTGCTTCTTCACAGAAATTAATTAGGTTGTGTTTGGAAATATTCATCTCCAAGGCAAAACTAAGAAAAGAGACTTCACTTGTTTGATTACAAACAAATTCGACATCTTGCAGTATGTAAACTTCTTATGTGGCTCTACCGAAAATAAGATGTAAGTTCATCTAACTTCACAACTTTCGTTGATCTCATGATCTAAGCAAGATTAGATCCTGAGACCAATTATTGTAAGAATTTTCAGCGCTAGTTTCCAGGGAAAAGCAGAATTACTTACCGACTGCAAGTGAGGCCACGAACAAACAGTATCTGAATACTACAGATTATTTTTTTTCTATCAGTTCAACAGACAGCTCCAGAGATTACAATGGTAGACAGTTGCCAACCTGTAGCTGAAGTTGCAACATGAAATTGTCTCTGGTACTATTCTCTTCCAGAAAACTTTTTCACAATCAGAGATCATCACATTGGGTTCTCCATGTTTCATAATGAAGTCTTATAGAAGGAATTTTGCAATTTCTGGAGTTTCGGCATTTGGCACAGGTTGATGACAGCATAGTCAGTACAGATTCCCATTTGACATCCTGGCGGTAACTGCATCGTATCCTTCCATCGTTGGCATCCCTTACGTTGGCTCAAGTAGCCTGTAACGGATCAGCAAAAATCTTGTCAGTAATGCCTGCGTCTGATTCTATCTGGAGTATTCATGAATTACAGGTGACCACATGTTGGAGGTTTGTGAAATACTTCAGGATAGCTGATCATAGATGAGCTGAGATGTTAGTTGGTTCCTCGTGCTTCAAAGCTTCTATGATTTTCAGTGGGGTAGGATCTACCCTCTATTCACCCACAATGCGTTTTAATGCAGCTATGACTGAGATTTCCCCCAGAGTATTACTAAGGTAGTCGATGTTCTTGTGTTGTGTTCACTTCTCTATGTGATGTTGTACTTCTGAGGCCTCTGTGTCCATCTCACCAAACGATCCTAAAGGGTCCTTCAAGTTAGTCAGCTAACATAGAGAATGCTTGTCCATCACAATGATGAATGTTTTGCCAAATAAATATGGTTGACAACTTGCTGATGGCCCGAAGAACTGTAAGACATTCTTTCTCTATTGTATGGTGGTTCATCTTGGAGCGTATTCTGGAAACATAAGCTGCACTTATCCCACACTCCCTGGCAATGGTGTGAAGTTCTGGTTCGGCATTCTTATTATATATGCCCCAAGAATTTTATTTCTTGGGCAGAGCAAATGCACATGTCTTTTAAGAAACGTTAACGTCGTCCAAATAGCAAAGGCATGTCATCGATTTAAGGTGTCTAAGCAGATTGTCTTTCATACGTTCGAAGGTGGCTGGGGCGTTATCTACCTGCATATTCATCGTTGAGAAAGATGATACTTTGCTCGTTTGGAGCAGTATACGATGTCATTAATGCACGGAACTGGTTAGACATCTTTCTTCTTGATTTTATTCAGTCATTGGTATTTTACGCAAACCCAATGGACCATAGAGAAGACGAAGGGCTTTCTGAAAGTTCAATGCTGTCATCTCCACACACTCCCAGATTATCCATTGCTCAACTGGCGACCCTCTATAAGAACGCTGACTAATTGGTGGATGATCCCCATTGTTGATACAGTGTCCTATCATGGACTGCTTGGCCTGCCATTTCGCAACTCCAGGTTTGAAAGTATTTGGAAATTGATACAGAATGGTTATCAGACACTGATGTTGTTTTTCAAGCAGACTAGAACCTACGTGTAGTTCGATAGTAGCTTCCTCACCTGGGTTGTCTGTAGTGGTGGCAGAGCACATATCTGTCCCTATGCTCACACCTTTTTGACTAAGTTGTAGCCGCTCAAGATAGAGAGTGATCTAAAAGTTCTCCTTGACCACCTACAACGCTTATGATCATTGGTGGTTTCAGTATCCCTGCCTAGTATTTATTATTGCATGGTTTTCCTGTTTGTGTTCCTGGTCGCGCACCACAGGGGAACGGCTGTTTTCGAATGTTTGTAAGTCAATTCCACGCTATTTGTGTTTTCTACCCCACCCCACTTATATTATATTTTGGATGTTTCATTATTTTGGTAACTTTGGTGTTCGATCGTGATATGTTTTTCAGTCCGTTTTAGGTATGTTTTACTCGTTTGACACGGAACCTCTGGAACACTGGAGTGAGGATAACCTCACGCTATTAAAGTGATTTAATTTGTAAGTAACGCCGTGTTCTCTCTCTTTTAATTTATTTTAATTTTGAAATTGTAGCTGCTTAGTTCTTTATCTGATATTGCAAACTAGAGGGTCCCCTTCCTTTCGCGTGTAACAGAATATTGCAGTTTACACCAGATGATAGAACTGTGACAGTTTCGAAACCGGTCGTGTGGACTGTGGATTAAGCAACTGTCTGTGGTTTTCTTCATTTTTCAGAATAAATATGGTGAACGATGGATAGGCCGATGTGGTCCAGCTGCGTGGCAGCCGCGATCGCCGGATATTGTGGGGTCGTATGCAAAGTCTAATTTACGAGATTCCTGTAGTTACAGAGGACGATCTACTGGCGCAAGTTCTGGCTGCTGCACTAGAGAGACACCAGGTGGCATGGAGAGTGTGTACCAGAACATGATTCGTAGATACAGTGTTTGTGATAACATTGGTGGTCACCTTATCTAGCCGCTGTTGTAATGAACCAGTACTATTCTGTACGTACAGTATCTTTCTTGTTTTGAAATAATGTAAACACATAACGTTTGAATGTTAATATAAATAAATGTACTTAAGTGATAAATGGATGTTTTGTTATGTTTCCTTCATGTGTAATTCAACTCCTTAGGCAGAAGTGCATGAATTAAATGTCTGAATTGAAACCGCGTTAGAATGGAAACGGTACGTGTCTGGGCATTAGGCCCTATTCGAAACATTGTGTATTCACTCCATTCTACAAGACCTAGAAGTTTGTAACGCGAATTTCCGAACCCTACATGTGTCACGTGAGCTCGGGCCACTACCCCACATGATACAAGAGGTCCCGTTTCCAGAGAGCCACTTGTATTGCGACAACATTCACCACTTTAGTCATTATATCTGATACTGCATCAAGTGATGCGACACCACCATAGGTGTTGGACCTGTTTTCCTATGGGTAAAAGGGGAATACAGGACAAAGAATTTCGTTGGGCCACATACTATTCAGCTGGTTTCCGCCTGATGGTCTTCTGAGGACATTGTACTCAGTGAACTTTCTTAACGCCATGTTACTTTTGTTTCTAATCATGTCGCAGAATTCGCTGTTGACTGTGCGTGCAACAAATAGATAACTGTCAACTGATCACGTGTACCACACCCATTCCTCTGAAAACACAAGTGTGTGCTTTTAAGCACACTTAGTGTGATTCATACTATTCAACGTAGTAATGTGATAAATAATCAGAGGAACATGGCATATGATCGTAACCATTCCTGCAAACATAATGTATACAGTTACTGTTTTCCAATACTGGGGAAAGTGTAAGATCTCATATTTTATCTTTGCTTGATTTTTAATATGATTTTCATGTATGACACTGCACTTGTGCATAATGTGCTCGTTCACAGAAATTAATTAGGTTGTATTTGGGAATATTCATCTGCAAGGCACCTACGTTCGTCTGAACATAATAGACTTATTTTTACTTTCAGTTCAACGGATGGTTCGAGAGATCGTAATAGAAGTCAGTTGTCATCCTGTGACTGATCTCGCAAGGTGAAATTGTCTCTGATACTATTCTCACCTGGAAAGCTTTTCCACAATTACAGATATTCAAATGGGGTTCTCCATGCTTTATAATGATGTCTTCTAGAAGGAAATTTGCAATTTCTGAAGTTTCGGCAGTTGGCACAGATTGATGACAGCATAGTTAGTGCAGGCAGTTACCCACAGATTCCCATTTATCGAATTCGGTAAACTCCCAAGAGATCGATTGCGATGGTACTAGATATCCTGGTGGTAACTGCGTTGTATCCTTCCATCGTTGGCATTCCTTACAGTGGATGAATAGCTTCTAACGGATCAGCAAAGACCTAGTCAGTGATGCCTGTGTCTGATTCTGTCTACAGTCTTCATGAATTACTGGTGCCCAGATGTTGGAATGTTGTGGAAATACTTCAGGTCAGCTGGTTGTAGATGAGCTGGGATGTTGGTGGGTTCATCGTCCTTTTTCAGCGGCGTTGGATCTACCCTCTGTTCAGGAGCAATGTGATTTAATGCAGCTCTAACTGAGATTTCATCTACACTGCTATGTCCCCAGAGGGTTTCTTGAAAGGCAGTAGGTGTCCTTGCGTTGTTTCCACTTCTGTGTACCACTGTGACATCGTTCATCTGAAGCCTTTGTGTCCATCTCAACAAACGGTCCAAAGGATTCTTCAAGTTAGTCAGCTAACATAGAGAATGGTTGTCCATCACAATGATGATCTTTTGCCAAATAAATGAGGTTTGAACTTGTTGATGGCCCAAATAACTGTAAGACTCTTTCTCGGTTGTATAGTAGCTAATCTTGGAGTTGGAGTGTGTTCTAGAAGCATGAGCTATCACCTTTTCAGCACTTTCCTGAATTTACGCCATAACTGCACCTGCCCCATACCCCCTAGCATTGGTGTGAAATTCTGTCTCGACATTCTCGTCGTACATGCTGAAATATTTTTGTTTCTTCTACAGAGAAGATGCAGTTTTATGGATTGAGGTGGAGGTCTTCAGTCTGAACACATTTCAACATAGTGTTCTTCAAATATCTTTGAAGAAAAGTCAGTGTCACCCAAACTGCGAAGACACGTCGTCCATTTAAGGTGTCGAAGCAGATTATCTTTCATATGTTCGAAGGTGACTGGGGCATTATCTACTTACAAGTCTATAGTTGAGAAATATGACACTTTGCTCCTTTCAAACAGTCTATGATCTCATCAATGAACCGAATTGGATAGACATCTTTCTTCATGATTTTATCCAGTCATTGACATTTTATGCAAAGCTGCCATGTGTTGTCCTTCACCAGGACCACAGCAGAGGACGAAGAACTCTCTGAAAGTTCAATGATGCCATCTTGCAGCATCATCTCCACCTACTTCCAGATTATCGGTTGCTCAGCTGGCGACCCTCTATAACAGCGCTGACTAATTGGTGGGTGATTCCCATAGATGATACAGTCTCTTATCATGGACAGGTTGGTCTGTCTTTTCTCCAGTCCAGATGTGAAAGCATTTGTAAATTGATGCAGAATGGCTCTCAGTCGCTAACATTGTTTCTCAAGCAGACTAGCACCTACTTCCAGTTCGATAGTAGCTTCCTCATCTGCGTTGTCTGTGGTAGTATCACAGCACATATCTTTGTTCATATTAGGGTGTCCCTATGCTCATACCATTGTGAATGAGTTGTAGCTGCTCATGATAGTTAGTGATCTGAGGTTGTCCTCGACCACATGCAATTCTTATAATGACTGCTGGCATGTGGATTTCTTTTCTGAGCTTGTGTAACTTTTTGCAATCGACAAAAGCTTCACATTTTAATTGAGCATATCGATTGATGCCTGGAACCCTTCTTTTTGGTGTCCGCCTCGGTAGCGCAGCGGTAGCGCTACCGCCTATCACGCAAGGGAGCCCGGGTTCGATTCCCGGCAGGGGACTGGGTGTTGTATGTCCTTCATAATCATTTTCATTATCATTGACACGCAAGTCGCCGAAGTGGCGTCAACTATAAAGACTTGCAATACGGCGGCCGAATCCCCAAAAATGCGTCCCAGTAGCGGTGGCGAACATCCCTTACAGTATGTCTTTGTACGAAAATATACCCATAATAGAAGTTATGTCCTCCGCATAGCCACGGATCCACACAGGACAGCACGGCAACTCTATATCGAATTGACGGGACAACCTCAGGTTGATAAATTGGAAGTTCGCCTGCTTACTGTAAACTGGAAGCAAGTGTGGTCAAATATCAATAACAGTGTTTTGCTGTCCGATGTGTCTGCGCTGTGGTACAAAGTTGTCAATAACACACTGCCCACCAATCAGCGTTATCCGATATCCAGCTTCTCGCTTCCCCCAACTGTGGCAGGTGTGGCGTGCCTGACACCAGAGAACACCACCTGCAATGTCATGCTGTTTTCGACGTGTGGAGGTCTTGCCAGTCGATGATGGCTCTCATCACTCGAACTACACCGGCCCACGTCTTTGTCGACACTGTCATTGTACGAGACTTTAAATATTTTCCATGTGCCAAACACAATACTGTTATGTGGTTGTTGGGCCATATTGTCTAGGCCCTCATCGATCGGCAAATTCATGGTGGACTCGTTTATCTGACTTACGCTTGGGAACAATATTTAAAGACGAAAATTAGTGAAAAAGATTATGAACATTTTGAAAATTACTTATCAGCTGCATTGCATCATTCTTATGCGAAACTACTCGAGTTTTAATTTTTCCTGTGGAGGCATGTGCCTACTCCTCTTATTTCCTTCAATTGTCCTTTTAGTCCCGCAATCGATACATTGAGACCGATTCTATTTCACCTACTGACTCTAGCTATATATCGAGAATTATCTTTGCTAGGACAACACGTAGGACGCCAGAGTGAGATCAGAGTGCGAATCATCGAATTTCGATTGCGGGACTAAAAGGACAATTGAAGGAAAGGCATATGCCTCCACAGGAAAAATTAATAACTAAAATAAAATATTATGTAGAGAAAAAAAGAGAGGAAGAGTCAGAGAGAGAGAGTACCTGAGTAATAGGATGCAGTTTCACTTGGAGAGTACCTGACAAAAAAAGAAAAAAAAGAAAACAAAAAAGAAAACGAAAAGAAAACGAAGAAAAGAAAAATAAAGGAAAGAGAAAACAAAACAAAAAAGAAAATGAAAAAAATACGCCGGTACTCGTCCGTTTAAAAAAGGAAACAAGAAAAAACAGGAAAGGGGATATCCCGCCAAAAAATGCCATACCATCATTTCATTTTTTTTTCTTGGCTTATATGGGGATAAAAACGTCATCAATGGTAAATAACCATTCAGAGATATCTTTGTTACGTGTGCTCGTTGGAATAGCTTCATCGATCTGTAGCGTTGATCTTCGACAGTTTATAACTGTTTGTGATGCCTGCAGAAAGTCTCATCCAAGAATAACATTATAACTGCATTCCATTAAAATGACAAATTTGGAAGGCTATGTTCTCTCATTTACAATTATTCTTACAATATTTTCCATTTGCGACTTCCAGCTTAATTACTTTCATATAAGGGAACAAAGTTTTCTTCGACTGATGAGGATAAGTATCTGACATTAGAGGAAATTAAACCTCTTAGCCGAATAGTGGCGGTACAGATTGGCCATCAATGCTGACATCAACGGGCCTTTCTGACGTCTTGGGGAGTGTCATCCACGGAGGACTTGCATCTGTGGCGGCCTCACCACGATAGATGGTCGCCTCGCTGTTTCCCTGAAGTCAGTGGCCAGGTGAGAGACTGGCACCTCTATACGGCGTTGGCAAACGGGTACAGAGTGCTGGGAAACGTCATCGATCACGGTACGGCGATTGGCTTCGTCCCACAGGTTGACTATAATCCTCTACATCTGACTGGCGTGCGTGAATAGAACTGTTGTGATGGTTGACATCTGACGTCGTAGAAGTCGTCTTTCTCTGCAGTAGCATACAAAATGACCAGGGCCAACAGCCGAAACTTCAGAAGTGGCAAAGTTCCTTCTAGAAGACATCATTATGAAGCATGGAGAACCCCATTTGATAATCTATGATTGTGGAAAAGCTTTCTAGGCGAGAATAGTATCGGAGGCAATTTCACCTTGCGAGATCAGCCACAAGATGACAACTGTCTTCCATTACGAGCTCTCGAGCCATCTGTTGATTAGAAATTACCCAGTGAAAAAGAAGTCCTTGATACAGGCTGTGTTAGGTGTACATCTACTGCCATATAGTGACTGATGAAAATTTGTGCCGGCCGTTGTGGTCGAGCGGTTCTAGGCGTTTCAACCTGGAACCGCGCGACCGCTACGGTCGCAGGTTCGAATACTGCCTCGGGCATGGATGTGTGTGATATCCTTAGGTTAGTTAGGTTTAAGTAGTTCTAAGTTTTAGGGAACTGATGACCTCAGATGTTAAGCCCCATAGTGCTCAGAGCCATTCGAACCATTTTGAAAATTTGTGCTGGACCTGGACCCCTACCCGGAATTCCCGCTTATCACGAGCAGTCTCCTTAACCACTTTGGCTATCCGTAGCCGCTCCATGGCCTGACCCAAACTTCCACATGCCACTCTGGCTACATCCTTATACTGCACATCGCCAGATTCATTACCCAATGCTCGCAACATTAGTTGGATTTCCGCCACAGGGAGAATGAGACAAGGATGTTATCGGCATATATCTGCCAAGGCTTGTAACACTTGCATGCATTTGTGAAAGAACAGACACTGTTGACGATCCACAGCTATACGAAATACTTAGGGCTGGAAAAAAAATTTCACGCGTCGCTGTTGTGTAGTGGATCTATACCTAATGCAGCCGACTTCAGGGAATTTGAATTCAGCGAATTAATTTCGAATATTTCCTACAGCTGTGGATCGTCAACAGTATCTGTTCTTTCGGACATATATGTAAGCATTATAAGCCTAGGCAGATAAACGACGATAACATTCGTCTCGATTCCTCACCGTCTCATTCTCCCCTTTGTGGGAAACCACATAATGTTGCGAACATTAGATGATGAATTCAGTGGCCTGTGTACATAGTAATTCGCATTCAGCGTATTAATTTTGAATTGCTCTGCCGTTGTGAGTTCCATTACCAGAAGAGCTTGCACCATGTCTTCTGCAAACTCTTTAAAGGGGGAGAGTTCGTTGGCTTCTGTTATAGTCGGATTCACGATGTGGCTTAGGGCTCAAACATTCTATATGTATGACTGTGCTGTTTCACTGTGTTGTTGGGCAATGTTCTTCAATGGTTTTCCACTTAACAGACTTGCTGGTGGTTGTCGTCATTTGTTTTCTTCATTTCCCACTGGAATTTATCCCATCTCCCATTCGCTATTTCCGAACCACCGCTGAGCTCTCCCAAGTAAAAGTACATATATGCCAAACACATCGTGACATTCTACACGTTGTATTTGGCGACTCGGTCGAATTCTAACAACCATTTCAACGGGTTCTGATCATTGTCTCCGGAGCTGATAAACAGCTGGCTTACTGTTGTTTTGAAATTCATCTATTTTCTGATCATTTGGATCCTAACAACCATTTTGACGGGTTATTTTTTGGCACTTTATTTTACAGGTCTGTCTTGATCACACAAACTTTTACACTTCACTATCACCAGTTTCGGCTACTGCCATCTTCAGATCTGTTACAAACAAAACGGTGTCTATCCAACTACGTTCAGTTTGCTCACGCTAAATCTATAAAAGGCCTGGTGCTACATAAGAAAGATAAAATCTTTACATGATTAACAACCGTGTATACCAGCCATACATACCACAAAATATTCTGATGTAGAATCAACGTGAAACTAAACATGTAGGTACAGAGTAACTGCTGGTGATGATCAGAATGCGTCTGGTATCTGTACACAGAAACTGAGGCCAGCAGAGGGCACTATAGCCAGGGTACATGATTAACTAATATCGCAAATGTAATGGGTAAAATGCGGTACGCGTAGTCATTAATTATAATTACTTCACATGGCAAAACGAGCGTCTAACAATAAAACATGTACTGACATACTATACGTGGAATTAGATCCATACTTAAAATCCTTGTAAAAAGTGCAAATACTAATAATGTGGCCCTCCTAGCCTGGCAAGGTAAAACATACAATTGTAAAAAAGCCAGTATAAAACGTATAAAGTTAAAAACACATCTACAAAATGAAACCTTCCTGCCCGACAGATCAGTTACCATAAATGTAATCGTAAGCTAATTATTGAAACAGTGACTATTAATTAAAAATTGAAAAGTCGATAGTCGATAATACATCCGGAGTGTGGTCTCAATGGCGGCACGTCGTAGCTTCTGTGTATGACGTCTTGTTTTCCTGCGGCGGAACTTTCGGAGGAAGGCCCAGTCTCTTTGTCGCCAGCGGCCAGGGCACACGACCGCACTCCAATCCGCTGGGACGCTAGACGCTGCTCAAACTAGTAGTTTTCTGAATACTTCAGGATAAGCATTTACGTTAAACTCATTCTGTTCATTCAGCAGTAATTCCGGTTGCCATTCCCTGTGCACATAAATCTCCATTTCCTCGAGCAGGTTCAGTAACTGCCCGCTTGGCGCCCTATACAACACTTTCATGTTGTTCTCTATGTTTCCTACCAAATGTTTTTCTTTGTCCAGATGTGTACCGAAAGCGTATGTTCTGTAAAACAAGTCTTGAAATTCCTTCCTGTCTGACCGATATAAAACTTGTCAGTCCTGGCAGCTGATCTTATAGATTCCAAATATTTATTGCTGTTGTTGCCAATTGTGTGGCGTAGCATACAACCAATTGTACTTTTCGTTTGAAATACAATTTTTATTTTGTTTTTCTGAAAGCCTGGACAATTCTGTCGGAAAATACGCCCTTGTTCAGCATAGCATATTGTCTCCTTGTCACATATTTTTGATTTTAGTTTATTGTAAAGTTTAATTACATCACGATCCTTATATCCATTTGCCTTGGCTACTTGTCTAATCACGTTTAATTCTTCCACCTCGTAATTAGGGGTGAGTGGCAGTTTTAGCATCCTGTCGATCATAGCTCTGAAGTATGCCCATTTATGCTTCCTAGGGTGACAGGATTTCACATTTATAATCGTGTCAGTAGCCAACGTCTTCCTAAATATGCTAATCTTATGCCTTCCATTCCCTTTAGTTAATCATCATCATAAATTAAAGGCTATGCCTTGTAGATTTAGCCAAAATCCCTCTCTCTATTGTCATCATCTTCAATTCTTCATAAGATTTTATCCCCATATCTTCTCTGATGTTATTAAAATACGTTGCTCTTGGCCTACCTCTTGGTTTTTTCCCTAAAACTTTTCCTTCAAATACATTCTTTAGGAACTGGTTGTGTCTCATTATGTGCCCTATCATTTTTGATTTTCTTCTCCCTATATAATTTACCAGCGTTCTGTTCTCATTCACTTCTCTTAAGACCTGTTCATTACTTATTCTATCTACCCAGCTTGATTTCGTCATTCTTCTCCATATCCACATTTCCATTGCTTCCAGTCTCTTTTTCTCTGCCTTTCCCAGAGTCCACACTTCACATCCGTATGTTAAGACACTCCAGACAAAAGTTTTGGCACACTTTTTCCTACTTTATAGGCTTATATGATTGTCTGTTAGTAAATTCCTTTTATTTTGGAAAGCTTGCTTGGCTAAGGCTGTTCTTCTCTTTATATCTGTGATACATTTCTTGTCATCAGTGATTGTGCTCCCCAAATAACAAAAGTTCTCAACTTGCTCTAAAACATCATCTTCTAGTTTAATATTAACTTTACCATGTTCTTTTGTCTTCCCTACTACCATAGTTTTTGTTTTCTTCTTATTAATTTTTGGATTAAATTCTTTTAGGAGTTTGGCAAATTTTAGCAACATAAACTCCATTTCCTTTACTGAGTCTGCAAGTTCTACTATATCTTTAGTTAATCTAAGATCCAAAAATCTTATACTTCCTTTTTCTTCCAGTTCCACTGTGAATTTAATTTTTCGTGCATTCCATCCATTTTTTCTGCTACCTCGTGTGTTTCCTTTTTGTCACCTTTGTGCAGTAGTATGATATTGTCTACAAAACGTCTGTAATAGACGATTTTTTCGCAGACGTCAGGATTTTGTTCAAAAAACTTATTTTCTAGCTCATTTACAAGTATCTCAGCTAAAGTACCAGACAAACTGTTGCCCATTGCAAATCCGTCCTTCTGATAAAAAATCTCCAGACAAACTGTTGCCCATTGCGAGTCTGTCCTTCTGATAAAAAATCTCATCGTTAAACTTAAAATAATTAAATGACAAAACAAGTTCTAAAATTTCCAAAAGTTCTACTATTTCGCCCTGACTAATCTTCTTACATGTTAGCAAGTTCTTCTTTATTATCTCCAACGTATCGTTTACTGGGACTTTCGTATACAGGTTAACAATGTCGAAAGAAGCCACTGTAGTTCCAGGTGGGATTGTTACATCCTTAATCTCATTCGCAAATTCATAACTATTCTTGACACTGAATGACTTTTTATAAGTATACGCTGCTTTCAGTTTCTTGTTGCATTCCCAGTTCTACTTGTAATTGGGACATGACATATTATTAATAATTGGACGAATCAGTTCCCCTCTCTTGTGTAATTTAATTTGTGAACGAAGCACAGGAATGGACGGATTCACCATTTTTAATTTACGTTTGTTTTTTGTGGTTCATGGTGTGGGTTCCTGTTGTCATGTTCTAGTTCATGAACCACGGGCACTGTATGAGTGGCCAAGTAAGTGGTCCTGACAGTCGGGACACCAGTTACTTTGGAATAAGGCTGAGCATTTCGGACATATTCTGAGTCGTGGTCACCTGTGTGCTCAGAAGGCAAAGACTACCAAATCCACCGGCTAGTCCCTGAGCCGTTAGGGGTAAAACTCAATGGGACCCAGGGCAAGTAAGGCTAGCAACCTGCTTCCCTGGTACTTTAAATATGATGCTGGCAACAATCAGAGCAAAATCCCTCGGACCTTTGGAGGTGTTGGAGTCCCACCTCTAATTGACAAACCAGGGAGTCCTAAGATACGACTCGGCAAACGAATGGTAACGAGATGGGGAGCTATTAATATCAATGGGGGCTACTCTGGGAAGAAGGTAGAGCTGGCAGAGGCTGCAAGTAAGATGGGGTTGGACGTTTTAGCTGTTAGTGACATTCGGTTAAGGGGTGAGAAAGAAGAGGAAGTGGGAGAATACAAGGTCTACCCGTCAGGAGTCAAAGCAGGAATAGCACAATGGGGTGTAGGGCTTTACATCAGGAAAGAAATGGAACCCAGCGTAGTTGCAATAAGGTATGTAAACGAACGTCAGATGTGGGTAGATTTGACAGTGTCCAACAAGAAAATTAGGATTGCGTCAGTATATTTGGATTGTGAAGGGACAGTTTTTATGACGCACTCAGTGATGTAGTTGTTAGAGTAAAGGACAAGGACAGTGTTCTGCTCAGGGGTGATTTAAACGCCAGGATTGGAAATCGAACAGAAGGGTATGAAAAGGTTATGGGTAAATTTGGAGAGGATATGGAGGCCAACAGGAACGGGAAACAACTCTTGGATTTCTGTGCCAGTATGGGCTTAGTAGTCACAAACTCCTTTTTTAAACATAAGAACATTCACCGGTATACATGGGAAGGCAGGGGAACCAGATCTGTCATTGACTATATAATAACAGATCAGGGGGATTCTCTGATGACACTGATCACTATTTAATCTGCAGTGAAATTGGTATTGTGAGGCCGAACGTGCAGGAGGTCAGGTCCATATGTAGGAGGATAAGAGTGGAGAAACTTCAGGATAAGGAAATCAGGCACAAGTACATAACGGTGCTCTCAGAAAGGTACCAGTTAGTTGAATGTAGTCAATTACAGTCATTGGAAAAGGAATGGACAAGGTACAGGGATACAGTACTAGAAGTGGCTAAAGAATGTCTTGGAACAGTAGTGTGTAAAGGTAGGATGAAGCAAACAGCTTGATGGAATGACACGGTCAAAGCTGCTTGTAAAAGGAAAAAGAAGGCGTATCAAAAATGGCTACATACTAGAACTCAGGTAGACAGAGAAAGTTATGTTGAAGAAAGAAACAAAGCCAAACAGATAATTACAGCATCCAAGAAGAAATCTTGGGAAGACTTTGGAAACAGGTTGGAGACTTTGGGTCAAGCTGCTGGAAAACCATTCCGAAGTGTAATTAGCAGTCTTAGAAAGGGAGGTAAGAAGGATATGACAAGCGTTTTGGACAGGTCAGGAAATGGTTCAAATGGCTCTGAGCACTATGGGACTTAACATCTATGGTCATCAGTCCCCTAGAACTTAGAACTACTTAAACCTAACTAACCTAAGGACAGCACACAACACCCAGCCATCAGGAGGCAGAGAAAATCCCTGGCCCCGCCGGGAATCGAACCCGGGAACCCGGGCGTGGGAAGCGAGAACGCTACCGCACGACCACGAGATGCGGGCGACAGGTCAGGAAAACTGCTGGTGAATCCTGTTAATGCCTTGGGCAGATGGAGGGAATATTTTGAAGAGTTGCTCAATGTAGGTGAAAATACGATCAGTAATGTTTCAGATTTCGATGTACAATGGGATAGGAATGATGATGGAAATAGGATCACATTTGAGGAAGTGGAGAAAATGGTCAATAGATTGCAGTGCAATAAAGCAGCTGGGGTGGATGAAATTAAGTCGGAACTCATCAAATACAGTGGAATGTCAGGTCTTAATTGGCTACACAGGATAATTGAAATGGCGTGGGAGTCGGGATAGGTTCCATCAGACTGGACGAAAGCAGTAATCACACCAATCTTTAAACATGGAAACAGAAAAGATTGTAACAACTACAGAGGTTTCTCTTTAATCAGCGTTGTGGGTAAAATCTTCTCAGGTATTGTTGAAAGGAAAGTGCTAGTATTAGTTGAGGAGAAACTGGATGAAAATCAGTGTGGGTTTAGACCTCTTAGAGGTTGTCAGGACCAGATCTTTAGCTTACGGCAAATAATGGAGAAGTGTTATGAGTGGAACAGGGAATTGTGTCTATGCTTTATAGATCTAGAAAAGGCATATGACCGGGTTCCTAGGAGGAAGTTATTGTCTGTTCTACGAGATTATGGAATAGGAGGCAAACTTTTGCAAGCGATTAAAGGTCTTTACATAGATAGTCAGGCAGCAGTTAGAGTTGACAGTAAATTGAGTTCATGGTTCAGAGTTGTTTCAGGGGTGAGACAAGGCTGCAACCTGTCTCCACTGTTGTTCATATTATTTATGGATCATATGTTGAAAACAATAGACTGGCTGGGTGAGATTTAGATATGTGAACAACAAATAAGCAGTCTCGCATATGTGGATGACTTAGTTGTGATGGCAGATTCGATTGAAAATTTGCAAAGTAATATTTCAGAGCTAGATCAGAAATGTAAGGACTATGGTATGAAGATTAGCATCTCCAAAACGAAAGTAATGTCAGTGGGAAAGAGATATAAATGGATTGAGTGCCAAATAGGAGGAACAAAGTTAGAACAGGTGGACGGTTTCAAGTACTTAGGATGCATATTCTCACAGGATGGCAACATAGTGAAAGAACTGGAAGCGAGGTGTAGCAAAACTAATGCAGTGAGTGCTCAGCTACGATCTACTCTCTTCTGCAAGAAGGAAGTCAGTACCGAGACTAAGTTATCTGTGCACCATTCAATCTTTCGACCAACTTTGTTCTTGTATGGGAGCGAAAGCTGGGTGGATTCAGGTTACCTTATCAATAAGGTTGAGGTTACGGATATGAAAGTAGCTAGGATGACTGCAGGTACTAATAGATGGGAACAATGGCAGGAGGGTGTCCAGACTGAGGAAATCAAAGAAAAACTGGGAATGAACTCTATAGCAGTCAGGGCGAACAGGCTTAGATGGTGGGATCCTGTTACACGCATGGGAGAAGCAAGGTTACCCAAGAGACTCATGGGTTCAGTATTAGAGGGTAGGAGGAGTCTGGGTAGACCAAGGAGAAGGTACCTGGATTCGGTTAAGAATGATTTTGAAGTAATATGCTTAACATCAGAAGATGCAGCAATGTTAGCACTGAATAGGGGATCATGGAGGAATTTTATAAGGGGGACTATGCTCCAGACTGAACGCTGAAAGCCATAATCAGTCTTAAATGATGATGATGATGATGATTTGTTTTTTCATCTGGAAGCAAAAATATACTTTTCTCCATTTATTTCCTCATACCTGACTGGAATTTGTTCACAGATTTCTCTTGACTTCAACTATGTTATCTGCAAGAAATTGTTCAGTTTTTTATGTAATCGCAATCATAAATTACGACAACCGAATTTCTTTTATCAGCTCTCGTAACTAAAGCCCTTTTCATTTCCAATTTTTGATAGGCTTTTAAGTGTTCCCAAATGTTTTGTATTATTGCGTTAGTGAGGACCTACTTTGGATATACATTTGTTGG
The DNA here is from genome assembly GCF_023864275.1 of Schistocerca cancellata. Lineage (NCBI taxonomy): Eukaryota > Metazoa > Arthropoda > Insecta > Orthoptera > Acrididae > Schistocerca > Schistocerca cancellata. The sequence goes on from NC_064634.1 coordinate 193,576,008, forward strand.
TTTTTACTGCTATGTCCATTTGATCAAATTTATTGAGTTTAGCCATGTCACAAGCAACTTTAACTTCTGCAATAGTATTCTTGATTACGTCTGGGTTCAAATTCGGAGTAATTGTATAATGTTAACCCTTATTCAGAAGATCCATTTCGTCATTCGTCATTATTATGTTAGTGATATTAACCACCCTTCCGCAAATTGATGTTTGCCTTCCAGCTTTTTGTCTATTCTTTCATTCTATTTCGTCTGTAAATTGGAGGTTTTATTCCTGTCTCAATGCGATCTTTTTCTGTTCATTGTCCACTGCATTAGTAACACCTCTGAAAACACATGAGAATTGCAATGGCGAGAGTAACGTGGCTAAAAGTAACTGAAGTCTGAATGCTATCAAATTACATTTTTCTTTATTCTTCTATGCTTCCCTGATTTCAGTCTTTATCCACAGAATTTCACTTTTGCGTTTCACACGTACTGCACACACATGGACAAAGAAAAATATTTGGTAGGAAACATAGAGAATAATATGAAATTGTTGCATAGGGCGCCAAAGGGACAGTTACTGAACCTACTCGAGGAAATGGAGATTTACGTGCACAGGAAATGGCAACCTGAATTATTGCTGAATGGACAGAATGAGTTGAACCTAAATGATTATTTTGATGTATTCAGAAACCTACCAGTCTGAGGAGCGTCCCAGCAGATTGGCGTGCGGTCGTGTGCGCCGGCCACTGGTGACAAAGAGACCTTCCTCCAGAAGTTCCGCCGCAGGAAAAAAAGGACGTCATACAGATAAGCCATGACGTGACGCCATTGAGACCACACTATGGATGTATCATCGACTATCGACTTTTCAATTTCTTATTAATAGTCACTGTATCGTTAATAACCTTACAATTACGTTTTATAGATGTGTTTTTAATTTTATATTGTTTATACTAACTTTCATGCAATTGTATGTTTTACCTTGACAGACTAGGAGCTCCACATTATTAGTATTTGCACCTTTTACATGGATTTTAAGTATGGATGTAATTCCAGTATAGTATGTCAGTACATGTTTTATTGTTAGACGCTTGTTTTGTCATGTGAAGTAATTATAATCAATGACTAGGCGAACCGCATTTTACCCATTACATTTGCGATATTAGTTAATCATGTACCCTGGCTATAGTGCCCTCTGCTGGCCTCAGTTTCTGTGTACAGATACCAGACGCATTCTGATCATCACCAGTACTTACTATGTACCTATATGTTTAGTTTGACTTTGATTCTACATCAGAATATTTTATGGTATGGTTGGCTGGTATACATGGTTGTTAATCATGTAGACTGATGACCGTAGATGTTAAGTCCCATAGTGCTCAGAGCCATTTGTTAATCATGTAAACACTTTATCTTTCTTATGTAGCACCAGGCATTTTATTGATTCAGAGTCAGCAAACTGAATGTAGTGGTTACGCACTGTTTTTGTTTGTAACAGGTCTGAAGATGGCAGTAGCCGAAACTGGCAATAGTGAACTGTACAAGTCTGTGTGATCAAGACGGACCTGTAAAATAAAGTGCCAAAAAATATGATCATGGACTCATTCAGACTTTATGTCTTCAATTGATATTGTCGAGTTATGATCATTGTCTCCAGAGTGCAGATGGCTGGCTGATGAGCAACTGCCTTACTCCTGTTTTGGAATTCATCTATCTCTTGATCATATGGATCTTGGGAACTACGTACTGCTTCTATTCCTGCACCTGTCTGTGTAGGCAATGGATTTCATGTTGCCCAATTTACGTTTCGAAGTACCCAGTGTCTGCACCGAACAATGCCATGTCGATACCACAATCCAGGAAAGGCACGATCGTCAATAAAATACAACTTTATAACTGAAAGCGCGTTGATTACTGACACGAACGTTCTAGAATGCTGGTGTTTACACAAACATTGAATACTCCAGACTAGATATTTGAAGAACCTTCCAGAATTGGTAAATACTAAATAAAGAATAACTAGAGATGGTCGTGGTTGGATTGGTGAACAGCAGCATGCAGCCAGCGACGCCAATCACTAATCCCCTTTGCCTGAACCACAACTGGCGGCAACACCACATCAGAAATCAGTTCGGTATTGAGACATGCATGGATCAGTAACATTAATGTGATCTCACCCTATGTTCGACGTCAACGTGCAATAACCACTCACAGACGGCAGGTGGCAGCACTAGCAGTGGAGGGTATATGAAGCGTGCTGGGGGCGCGCAGAAAGCAATGAAGTTGTTGTCGTAATATGGAAACAGAACGGCTTTTTCTGACATCCGAAAGAGCATGATCTTTGGCTTTAGGGAAAAGGGTCGAAGCATTTCTGAAATGTCGTACGTTATGGACTGTGGTTAAATTATACCGTGCATGCCAAAATGATGCTATCCAAAACCGATTGTGGTGCGCCATGGGCCATAGTTGGCGGGGATGATTGACGGCTGCGGAGATGTTTAAGGCGAACAGACACACAAATGTTGAGCAACTGACTGCCCAGGTGAATCAAGAAACTACTGACAGCGTCTCCTCAACAACCATTCAGTGACTGTTGCTGCATATGGGCCTCCGTAGCAGGCTCCTGGTTTGTGCATCCGTTCTGACTGCTGTTCATCAACGACGAAGGCTGTAATTTACACGCCATTACCGTAACTGGATGTCCAATGAGTAGCGACAGACGGCCTTTTCAGATTAATAACGTTTTATGCTCCACTGAACAGACAGCCGTTAGTCAGAAGGGCCTAGGCAGGAGAAGGGAGCGTTATCATCTGAGGAATGCTCTCGTGGTATTCCGTGGGTGATCTCGTTATTCTGGAAGGCAAAATGAATCAACACAAATATGCATGTATCCCCGAAGACCATGTCTACCCCTACATACAGTTTGTTTTTCCTCAGCACGATAGCATCTACCACCAGGACAATGCAACGTGTCACACGGCTCGCATTCTATGGGCGTTCATCGAAGAGCATCAAGATGAGTTTACTGTGCTCCTCTGGCCACTAAACTCTCCAGATTTAAACCCAACCGAGAATCTGTGTAACTACCTCAATCGGACTGTTCGCGCCATGGATCCTCAACCAAAAAACTTAAGCCTAGTTTACACGACGACATTGGGTTGTGCTACTCGTTGCGTGGAATGAGTTGCACGCAAGTGTTTTCATATATGATTGTAGACACGACGACACCAGTATGCACTTCAGTTTCGTCGTTTTGTGGGTCCCTGAGCCGTGTCTGAAATGAAAGTTTTGGCAGCTGCACGTCGTACGAGTTGTGATGGAGTTAAAGTTTGTTGCGTGGAATCGCTGTATGACGAGAAAAAAAGAAACGTGTTTTGATTCGTGACTGGATGAAGAAAAGACGTCAACTCAGTTGCTCAGCTTCCTTGCTGAAATAATTTATAACGGAAGATCCAAGAAGTTCTTTTAATTATCTTAGAATGTCACCACAACTTTTCACGTTTATTCTAAGTAGAGATAATTATGCGATAATGGAATGTAGTCGAGTTAACTCGGGTGATGCTGAAGGAATTAGATTAGGGAATGAGACACTTAAAGTAGTATAGGAGTTTTGCTATTTGGGGAGCAAAATAACTGATGATGGTCGAAGCAGCGAGGACATAAAATGTAGGCTGGCAATTGCAAGGAAAGCGTTTCTGAAGAAGAGAAATTTGTTAGCATCGAGTTTAGATTTAAATGTCAGGAAGTCGTTTCTGAAAGTATTTGTATGAAGTGTAGCCATGTATGGAAGTGAAACGTGGACGATAAATAGTTTAGACAAGACGAGAATAGAAGCTTTCGAAATGTGCTGCTACAGAACAATGTTGAAGATTAGGTGGGTAGATAACATAACTAATGAGGAGGTATTGAATAGAATTGGGGAGAAGAGAAATTTGTGGCACAACTTGACTAGAAGAAGGGATCGGTTGGTAGGACATATTCTGAGGCATCAAGGGATCACCAATTTAGTGTTGGAGGGCAGCGGGGATGGAAAAAATTGTAGAGGGAGACCAAGAGATGAATACACTAAGCAGATTCAGAAGGATGTAGGTTGCAGTAGGTACTGGGAGATGAAGAAGCTTGCACAGGATGGAGTAACATGGAGAGCTGCATCAAACTAGTCTCAGGACTGTAGACCACAACAACAACAACAATACGATGAGGAATAAAGGTACTGCAATGCATGAAGCACCATCGCCAGAACAGAAATTACATATCATATTGCATGCATTACAATCGAGAACACTCGGCATGCTATAAGATACGGTTTTAGTTGCTGATGACACTATTTCAGTAACACCAATAATTATTATCATTAACAGTAATCATTAGCAACAATAATTACTAGAAGCAGGTCGCATTAAGAAGAGAATGGTGTGCAAACTACTCTCTTGAAGAGAGATCTTTACAGTGGAAATATTCAAAATTCTAACATATGTGAATGGGGACCACTGCAGCGACATTTTAAATAGATGAATACTGAATGAAGAATGCAGCTTCTTGAATTTGTATAGCCTTCCTTCCTGTCAACAATATTCCTTAACAAAGAGTTGGCCAGCTCGAATGATAGGATTTTAGTCTTGTAGAAAAGAGCATTACCACAGCTGGAATTACACTTGCTTGTATTTTTCTTAATTCAGTTGTATAGGAGCTCCTAACTCGAATTTTGCCCTGCAGCTCAGATATTGTCAAACCATCTATGTTATGATCGCACAAGACTGTCTCAATGGCAGCAATATGTTGCTTATTTTTGTAATCATCATCACTGAAATCCCACAAACACCTATGCAAAGCATAGATATCCAAAAAGCGAACATTATTCTCCGTTCCCCACTTCATATTTCAGTTTGTCTACACTCTACAAACACACATAACCTCAAAACTCATGCAACTAGTGTCACCAAAGTTGGAACACGCCGGAAGTGTTTAGTTTCACCAACGAGTTGCGCAAAAGCGCCCGGCGCGCGTGCGCAGTGGCCGGTAGCGCAGTTGCCTGTAACCTTGTGTCGTCGTGTAAACTAGGCTTTATGCATGGCTCCATGTCTATGTCCGTACCTTGCAGGCCCACCCTGCTCTGTTCCTGCACGTCTCGTAGCGGTCCACCCTGAGAAAGGTGGTTATTCAGGCTTTTCACAGGTGGGCACGTGGGCACGTTAATAGACTGGACTGTGCATGAGGTTAGCAGCCTTCAGGTTATTCATTCACAGAGTTGCGCTTTGGCAGAAGAGAGGAGATTCAGTGTAGAGAGTTTGCCACATCATCTGCATTTCCAACTCTGATTTGTGTGCGGCTAGAAGACAGTTACGTGGGCATTAAGAATGCTCCTTCGATGAACCTTGTAACCGCTCTGTAGAGATTGGTTATACAGAAACGAGTATTAGATTAAATTCTGTAATACGAAATGACATAAGAGCCAAAAAACGGTAGTAGTATTTCGAAATAAAATAGTTAGTTAAAAATTTTACAACGAGTAGATATTCGAAATAGAGTAACACAAAGTAGTACAAAGGGAATACAAGGAAGACATAACAGAGCTGCGTTTTACTTTTGAATGTAATATATAAACCAATGTTAGGCCTCTTGAGTTTTTGTTTTCAGCGGTGGCGAGTGTGTCCGCAGTTCTTCCGTGGTAGTCAGAATTTTGGGATTAGAAGCCCAATTAAATTGCATTCTTAGAACTGGATTAGACTTTGGAGTGGTGGAGAATAGATTATTTTGGGATAAACTCAGAGACGGGGTCAATTAGAGGTGATTGGGTGTATGAACATTGATATTCAACTGAATGGTGATTGTACGTGTTAAACGAAATGCTACGATCGTATACTTACGATTGTGAAGAGATTTATTGACAATACGGAAACTTTTATGTTGAATTAGGACTTTATCCGCTGTATGCGAATTATAAAAGAGTATTGGGACCGAAAGTAGTTTGGACCTTATCACACTAGTATCTTTGCCGCTCGTTGTTAAGGTGATACCGCTAATAAACGAGAAGTGCAAAATAGTGTCCGTTAAAAGATTAAACTTGTGCTGAACAGACACT